>NC_090749.1:68584366-68586866 GCF_036898095.1 Palaemon carinicauda
TAGTCGTAAGATCAAACTCAGTATATCTAGAACCAAAAAGGTTTGATCCCGAGGGAAATTTTAAAGTTGACTAAACGTAATTTTTGTTGTGGTGGTTGGGTCATCTCTTAATATATTACAAATATAACCCTATATTTTTAGTGGAGTATGGGTTTCTAAGCCTCTATTTACACAGATGTTGATGTTTTTCACAGATTTACTACCACTATAAAAATTCAAATATCAGGTACAAATTCGTGTTGATTTTGTAGAATTCTGGTCTTTCCTTTTCCTTCACGTGAAAGTACTTTCAAAATACTGTCATTATTCTTTATACCCAAACTAATGATCCCCTTAACACACAACTAACATTAAAAGCTTTCAACAAAAAACTACCATCAAAGGATGCAAATCTTAATTTAATTGAAGCGAATATGAAGATGGTTGTTGTAGTACTAGTTCTGAATAGTCAGGCATACTGATGGAAGCAAGAAAATTGTTTGACAGTGTTGTATCAGGAGCTGCAATGGAGTTTGAAGAGTCCTAATGTGTGAAAAGAATAGCTTAGTGCATTGAAAAGAAGTAGAAATTACAGCTGATGAGTGACAGAACTGCACACTTGTGGCTTCAATATGTGGAGATGATCGACCTTGTCTGGAATCTATTACGATATTAAAAAAAAAAAAAAAAAAAAAAAAAAAAAAAAAAAAAAAAAAAAACAACGGGCATTTGGTGGTTTCATCATGAGATTTTAGGAAAATTATTCCATTTCTTGCCTCAAGTGGTCACAACCTCTATGTCAAATCCTTGAATGTTGACCTGCAAAAAACAAATCACTTGACGAAGAATCACTCAAGAATTGACAATGACCTGAATGTTGTCCACAGGACTCTCACCTGACCTTGTAATCGAAAAGATATTAATGTTTATTTTACCAAAGAACGAGGGATGAGTAAGACGCAGTACCTAATGTGTGTGAAGTCTAGTTATGTTACATTTGAGGTCAACAGGGCAATGCAGCAGCCGATAAAAACGAATTATGAGTCCAGTGAAAATCCTGAAGACCTAACTTGTACGTCTGAAAAAGGATTTATCTGGCTATAAGATTCCGAGCTACCAGAACATAGCAGCCCTTTCTAAGGAAGATTAAGGCTTTGTTAACATAACTGTATTACAGCAAATGAATTTGCAAATGTGGACAGTGCAATAGAAGTTGGAAGTAAAAAAGGTGTTCAGATTTTCTTTCATGAATGAATCTCAAACATTTTTTGTGGACTCCATATTGTCTCTTAAACTAAAAGGCGACAAAACTATAAAAATAGACCCTCAGTTACTTTACTCTTTCAGAGGTTGGTGATTACCGAACATAGGCTGAACTGTACATAGCATCTGAGAAAGGAAGGACCGAAGTATCGTGCATGCACCTGCGTACTTTAATAACGTTAAGGCTAAAGTTAGCGTTTATGGGTTTTCAGTCTCCTGCTGGTGATACATTTTTGAAGGCGTGTGAATCGTGTACCTATATATATATATATATATATATATATATATATATATATATATATATATATATATATATATATATATATATATATATATATATATATATATATATATATATATATATATATAGTGAGTGTGTGCGTCTCCGTTTATTCACACATACATCAACATTAACAAAAAATGCGGCCATTTCTAGTCCACTGTAGGACAAAGGCCTCAAACCTGTTTAAAATTTGACCAGTTATCACCCCGCTGGCCAGTGCGAATGGATGTTAGTGAGAAATTTTCATCTGATCGTTCACACATCTGAGAATAAAAGAGTTACGCAACAAAGGCAAAAGACCCCTTTGACCAGCCCCTCCCACAAACGGCATTACCAAAGTCAAATTTCTTGTTCTCTCGATGGAAAACATTAATGCCTAACCACTAGCTCTTGAACTTTAGATTGGGTTTTATTTTTCCCTTGCCTAATCCCCAATCCCTTGCACCGTAAAAGATTGGTTTCTGTTACTCGTAATACCTTCCTGATGTGCCTCGTCCGAGCCCCTGTTATCGGAAAATAATTTTCGTATGATTCTTTTTCATTTTAGGTTTTTTGGGGGAGATCTCCAAAATGGCTGTGAAAACGGGTATTTGATTGTAGTTTAAAGGCTGTTTGCACTTGAACGGAGATTAATTGGCGTTTAAGCTCCTTGTTTGACTGTAGGTGTTACTTCTTGGTTTGTTTGGGTTTTTGTTGGTGATGTTTGTTTGATGTAGATATTTGTTTGTGTTTATTGGGTTAGCGTGTGTATCAATGTTTGGCATAAGTGTTTCTCCTTATGGCTTTTGTGTTTTCCTGAGAGGTTGGTGAGTTTTAAAAGTCTAATTATTATTAGTCAGGGTATAACCTCAAGGTTTGAAAGACGCTCATGAATGGCAGAGGCAAGGGACTGTGAAAATTGCCTAGCCAACAGTCCAATGCCCTAGCTAGCAGGACAATTGCCTAGAGACTAATAATAAATATATACACGTGATC
>NC_090749.1:68601866-68614366 GCF_036898095.1 Palaemon carinicauda
CCTCACTGGGCTATTCTACCCCGTAGGACACCTTTGGCTTATGACATCCTGCATTTCCAAATAAGGTTGTAGCTTAGCTGCTGCTATTGCTACTACCACTATTATTATTATTGTTATTAGTAGTAGTAGTAGTAGTAGTAGTAGTAGTAGTAGTAGTACTTGTTAAGCGACAACCCTAGTTGGAAAAGGAGGATGCTATAAGCCCAAGGGCTCCTAAAAGGAAAATAGCCCCGTGAGGAAACAAGGAAAAACAACAAGAATTTTAATAACAATAACAACATTCGAATAAACATTTCATTTATAAACTATAAAAACTTGAAAATAACAAAAGGAATAGAGACAAGATAGAATAGTGTGCCCGAGTGTACCCTCAAGTAAGAGGGTACTTCTACTACTACTAATATTAATATTAATATCAATATCAATGGCAATAGTAATAGTAATAGTAATGCCTCACCTCAAATCTAGAAAGTCACACTCCTCTAAAAAGAGTAACAATAAAACCTGACTTATTGATAAAAGCGTTCCTATTATTGTATGACGGTTCGCCGAAAAAAAAATAAAAACACTATTTCTCACTTATTGTTTTTCCCCAGATTTAAATCTATTCCAGCTATAATTTACCCTTTTATGGGGAGGGCTATTTATTAGGGTTTTTCAGAACCCAAAGAATCTATATAATTTTGTTCTTGATTTTTTGCGATGAAATTTTTTTCTTCTACTAAACGATTTTGTTCGTGAAAGACGAATATGATAAGGGCTGGTTGATATGGGAGTATGATTAACTGCTTTTTGTATACTCTCTCTCTCTCTCTCTCTCTCTCTCTCTCTCTCTCTCTCTCTCTCTCTCTCTCTCTCTCTCTCTCTCTCTCTCTCTCTTCCTGAACCGGTTCAGGAAACTATTAATATAATTACAAATCTCATATATGATAATAACGACAAATTCAGAGGTTTGAATGAAAATGATTTCAGAAAGCTTTTAGATTTAACCGTTAATAACACCTACTTTGTATTTAATGGAAATTACTACAAACAAAAAGAGGGTTTAGCAATGGGTTCACCTTTATCTGCCACTCTAGCAAATATTTTTCTTTGTTATCATGAAGAAAAATGGTTAAATAATTATCCATCAGATTTTAAGCCATTTTACTACAGAAGATACGTAGATGATACATTTGTAATATTAAAAAAGAAGGAAGATGCGGAAAACTTTTTGAATTACATGAATTCACAACATCCAAAAATCAAATTTACGATAGAAAAAGAACAGGACAATCAAATCCCCTTTTTAGATATTTTAATTAAAAAATCAAATAACGGTATAGACACCAACATTTACTGAAAACCTTCTCACACAGGACTCGGAGTTAATTTTTTGAGTAGATGCTATGCCAATTTCAAGTTAAACACATTTAGCACAATGTTTTACCGAGCGTTTAGATTAACGTCATCTTTTGAAAACTTTCATAAGGAAATATGTTTCCTGGAGAAATTCTTTTCCAACAATGGTTTCCCATCCAAAATATTCTATTACAAACTCAGAACTTTCCTTAACAGTATATTTTGTCCTAAACCAAAGAAATTTGGTCCAAAAAAAGTTGAAATCTTCATAAAATTACCTTATTTTAATGATGAAACAAACAAATATATTAAAATCAGAATACATGAAATACTTGATAAATACCTACCACAAATTAAACCGAATTTGATATTCTATAATAACTTCAAAATAAAAAGTTTTGTTAACCATAAAGAAAAGCTGCAAAAGACCTTTGAATCAATGGTGGTTTACCTGTTTAACTGTCCAAATTGCCAATTAGCTTACATTGGCTCCACGAAAAAATGCATTTTTTCTCGCTACCAAGATCACAAGGGAATTAGCAGCCGAACTGGCAGAGCCTTGTCCAAACCTTTACAGTCCAGCATACGAGACCATTGCGAAATGGATTGTAAGTGTTCATTCTCTTTGGACAACTTTTCAATAATATACAGAGGCTCATATGAAAATGAAATAAGAATAGCAGAGTCAATTTTTATAAAATCTAAAAAGCCACAACTTAATCAAGAAATTTCTAGCTTTCCTTTGAGGATTGCCTAATTATGCCTTTTCCCATTCTAACTTAGAATTTATTTGTTTGTTTACAATATTTATATACAGCTTGCTCTTTATTGTTTTACTTTCTTTTACCCAGGAACATGATTATGAACACACACATGTTTGAAACGTTGTTATTTGTTTGGTGACGGAAATAAATTTGATAATAATAATAATAATAATAATCATTAATTATTATTATTATTATTATTATTATTATTATTATTATTATTATTATTATTATTATTATTATTATTATTATTGAATATCCATAACTTATAAAATAATTTTGACGGGTAAGAGGAATCTTGAACTTACGGAAACTATTTCCCCATGTCGATATTTAATTTCTCTCAATACTTTTATTCATTTTCTCAAATTTACTCAAACTGCATAAGTATTCTTCCACTGTGCTTTCCAAACTCTATTATTAATATTTCCTTTATTTGTTTATATTTTATTTATTTTTAGTATCCTTTTTTACATAGGGCCGATATTTTTATATTATTATTACTTCCTAAGCTACAACCCTAATAGGAATATTCTTAAGATACAACCGTAGTAGGAAAAGCAGGATGCTATAAGGTCAGAGGCTTCAACAGGGAAAATAGCCCAGTGAGGAGAAAAAGGAAAATAAAATGTTTTAAGAAGCATAGCAACATTAATAAAAATATCTCTTATATAAACTAGAAAAACTTTAACGAAACAAGAGGAGGAGTAATAAAATAGATTAGTTTGCTCCAGTGCTAGTTATTAGCATTCAAAGTTTTATGTAAGGGTATTACATGACCTCAGTCATCTCTAAATGGATGGGACCTTTTTGGTGGGATAATTTTCAAGGATTGGGTAGATGGTCCCTCATTAAAGATGCATGTAGGATGATTCCATATTTTTATGGTTATAGTCCTAACAGGTGAGTTTAGCTTACACCTGTGCCTCTATATCTGTTTTGGTGATTTCCCATGGGCATGGAAGGGGCCATCTTGGAATATACTCATATGGTGCCGATGGTGGGGAATGTAAATTCCCTTTCAACTTATGATACTCTTTTAGTATTTTCAAGGAGGTAATAAAAAAAAAAAAGACTAACAAATAGATAGAAAATATATAGATCCTTCAGTTGAATATTTACCATCCCTTGGATATATTGACTCTTCTCCAGTATTGTTGACGAGCTATATTGCTATGAGTAACGAAAATTCTATTGATGACCTAGACACTACACATTACCTCTCCTCAAACACGTACATTATGTCTCCGGTGCTATCACACTAGAACCTCGACCTGAGGGGCTAACTGTTTTAGGATAGAAATGAGAAAATCAAAGTATTGTGTAGGAGTTTCCCACAATATAAATCATGAAATATCATACAACGTTTAAATACCTTTTGGAAAAATCGAAAGATGATATTGAAAATATCGAGTAAAATACTAGAATATTGAAGCTTACTTTTCTAAGACTAAAATAGCCTTCATAAATGTTAAATATTGAAGTCACTGGCCTTTCTAGCCATGTGAAGCTCTATAACAGTGAAAACACTAGAAAATCAGTCTTAGAGTGTAGACCTCCGCCACGAAGCTTATTTCTCGAAACCAACTTGCCTTTCACAGTCAATTTATACCGTAGGCGTATTTGAAGTGTTTGTGACAACCATGGCGAAAGGTAGGGATAATTCGTTCAACTTTTTGCTCGACCTTGACCTTAACCTTTGACCTATGACTTTAGAAATTGAATCACTTCCACGTCTTAACAACAATTAATCCCTGAAAGTTTCACTACTCTGAGTAAAATTGTGGCCAAGACGCTACTCACAAACAAACAGACAAAAAGGGCAGAAAACACAACCTCCTCCCAACTTTGTTTGCGGAGGTAATAATGCTCTGCCGAGTTGAAATCCAACTCCATTGAGGTGTATAATCCATATATATTTCATTGGAATATTATTAGTCTTAAAACTCATTTGTATCAAGAGGAAATTCAAAGAATATTGAAAAACTATAACCATATTTAATAAGCATACAGCGTACTAACGATACTATTCACTCGATAGGAAATTACACTCTAGTTGTGGAATGATATTCCTAATTGGGTAGTTGAATCAATAGAACTTCAAAAGGTCGAAGTTGTAGCAAATGTTTTTATGTTGAACAGGCTGACATAATTATTTTTATAGTTTATTTGTGACATATATGTTTTGATGTTGTTAATGTTTTTCAAATTTCTTATTGCTATTTTTTCCAGATATCGTTTATTTCTTTAATTATTCAATTTCCTTACTGGGCTATTTTTCCCTATTGGAGCCCTTGGGCTAATAGCATCTTGCTTTTCCAAGTAGGGTTGCAGTTTAGCTAATAATAATAATAATAATAATAATAATAATAATAATAATAATAATAATAATAATTATTATTATTATTATAATAATAACATCTTTTTTGATGCATAACAAAGTAATTTAGGATGCCAATATATTCAGCACTTAAGAATTTCAATAATTTTTAGTTCAATTTTATTTTAATAGTAATTCACTTAATATATATGATATGTACAATCAACTCTCATGCAACTATAATTTGTAAAACTTACACAAAGAATTGCCAAATACGGAAGATCTCTTATTACTTGGAGACTTCAATGCTCATAATCCCCTCTGGGACACTACTTGTGTTATTGCTGATGCAAATGGTTCCAAGGTGTAACAAATACTGAATGGTCATGATCATACTGCTGAGACTCTTAAAGAACATTTTCCTTAATAGACTTAACTCTATTCTAACAATATTGTTGATGAGTTTGAATGGAACGTCATAGACGGTCTTTATGGCAGTGACTATTTCCTTATTTTGATAACCACGTTTGGACATACATCAGCTCCTCCTGTTCAACGGTATGATACAAATACAGCTGATTGGAACAAGTTCAACTTTAGTCATTCGGCAGATCAGGATCAAACACAAGATTTCTGTGTAAATTTCATCACACAAGCAGCTGATAAACATATGCCTTTCACTAATGTTTGGCTAATGAAATACTGTGTCCCTTGCTAGTAACCAAATTGATAAAAGAATAACATGGAATTGGAAGAAAACTAGAAAACCTTAAATAGAGTAGTTAGAAACTTAACACTGGTTATGGTGGCCGATGTGGTAACGTCCCTGACTGGTGAACGCCAGACTGGGATTCATGTCCCGCTCAACTTATTAGTTTCTTTGGTCGCTGCAACCTCACCATTCTTGTGAGCTAAGGATGCTGGGTTTGGAGGAGCCTTTAGGTCTATCTGCTGAGTCATCAGCAACCATTGTCTGGCTCTCCTTGGTCCTAGCTTGGGTGAAGAGGGGCTTGGTCGCTGATCATATGTTTATATGGTCAGTCTCTAGAGCATTGTTCTGCTTGATAGGGCAATGTCACTGTCCCTTGCCTATGCCATTCATGACTGGCCTTTAAACCTTTAATGTCAAGAAATACTATAAAATTTGCTGATAAAGCCATAGAATTAGTGTATTGAAACCTGAAATTTTTTGCTAAATTTAGAAAAGAATGAATAAAATAGAGGATAATATCTTGGCGAAAATATGTTTCTAGTATATCAGAAATCTGTAAATATTAATGGTTCCTATAGCAGACATGCAAGACAATCTCAAATATTAGTGTGTGCAATATTGAAATCGAAAGTCATATTAGTAATTTAGATTTCGACTTCCGATCTATCAACAGAAGAGAGGAAACATCTGTTGAATTTTGATGTTCTGGAAGACATCCATTGTAATAAAAGATTTACTCAAGATGAGTCTGAGTTTGTCTTATCTAATTGGAGTTGAGCAACCCCTGGTAAAGATGATGTAAATTTTGATGTAATAAGAAATGTAACCTCTTTGGCTAAGGTCTATCTATCATATTTTTATAATCTTTAGACCAAACATCTATTAAGAAAGACATGGGAACAATTTCTATACCAATAGATAAACCATTAGAAGATCCCAGATATCCAAATAATCACAGAGCAATTTCACTGACCAACTGTGTTTGAAAATTATAAGGGGAAAAAATAGTGAATTAGAGACTGTATTGGTGTCTACTTTGTAATAACATTTCATCAGCTACGCAGTTGGGCTTACAAACAATATACTCCACTATCAAGTCTCCTACACACTTTGAAAATAAAATAGGTTTTGAACTAAGGATAATTGTAATAGCCATATGTTTTGACATTCACTATTGATATCCTGACATCGCAATTAGTATCGAGGATAATTTCATGGTATGGACAATATCTATTCACAATCTTTCAAGCTTGACTTTGGTGTACCCCCTTAATGCAATTAATGACAGTGACTAAAATGCTACAATGAGTACAAAGTGGCATTTATGTGGACGATCGACCTTGTAATTTACTGCTCTTTAAATAATCATCGTCACTTGCAATGCAGTCTTAATAATGCCACTCAAAATATGAAATTTTGGACTGCCTTTGTTAGGTTCAGACTATATATAGAAAACTCTAGCAATGTTGTTTCATAAAAATCGCAGATGGAACCAAAAACAAGATATAAGTCTTAAATCGTGCGATGCTCCCATCCAATTCTACAAAAAAAGGAGAGAACAACCTTTTTTTTCTATGCATCGAGATTTTTTAACAATGTTAAGTGCTTTGAATTTTCTATCTACCACTTCTCTAACAAAGAACATCTTCAACCAAAGTGATGTATATACAGTATAAATCATTCATGAACTTTTTTTTTTCGAATTAGAGCAAGTAGGTTATTACAATTTACAAACATCAAGATGAACCTTTTTCAAACATCCCTTTTTCCTCCACATTGGATCATGAAGAAAACAAAAATATGATCTCATCTTTTCTTTTTATCAAGGAAATTTAATAATACTTTGAGGCACCATAAACAACATGCCTTGGAACATATGTATTCAAAGGAAAGGACTTCACTATGCAATGGCTTTAAATCTTCGATGGGAGCTAGCTACATATTTTCAGACAAAACAAGGCAATCTCGATACCTAGTGAAGACTCATTATTTACATCTGAACTAACAATAATTGAATCTCGAGTTTGTTGATTATTCCCTATTATAGAAGTGTCATAGAAGCCCTGAAAGATTAAACACAAGAACCAAGTAGCGGCCTATTGGAAATTCCCCTGCCTGTTCATCTGCTGGAGGGGGGCTCGAAACCCACTCAAGCTCTGTAGTTTCTTCTGGTGTCTATAACCTCACTATCTATGCGAGGTAAGGATAAAGGGTTTGGGGGAGTCTATAGGTGTACCTGCTGAGTCATCAGCAGCCATTTTCTGGCTGGCCTTCCTGGTCATAGTTTTGGTGGAGAGGGGCCTTATGCACTGATCATAATAAATGTATACTGTATTCTCCCGAGGTATTGTCACTGTCCCTTGCATCTACCTACGGAGAGTGACATTTAAATCTTTAAATTTCTTAAACTTTAATGCCGAGGGGGTAAATATTGGAATATGCTGGGTTCAAGCAAATGTTGGAGTTGCTATTATTAATAAGGCAAATATTGCTGCTAAGTCAGCAATAAATTCACCACTACTTTGTATTAAGCTCCCCTGTTGGCAAAATATGTGGAATACCAAATTGGAAAGTAATAAATTGAAACAAATCAAACCAATTGTTTCTCCAAGGAAATGATTAAAAAAAAAAAATATATAAAAATGTGCACACCTCGTGAGATAGGTACCAAGTATAGCGAGTATAACGCGGCATTATGCATAAGCAATATTATTTTTCTGAATACAGTCTTTAGAAGCCAAAGGTTTTACATTTCGGTCAGAAAATTTTGTCTGATTCTTATAGTTTCTGTGTAAATTTTTTCAAGATTACATTTTTTTTTAAATTTTATCACAGAGTTTTATCAACAATTTATAATTTATTTTCTTACCTCTTAGATATAATATACTGTATTTCTTATTTTTCCCTCCTTAATTTATTGAAGCCATCGTGTTGGTTAATCTTCTCCTTTAAATAATGTTAATTATTATTATTGATTTTATTATCATTGTTACTACTACTACTACTACTACTACTACTACTACTAATAATAATAATAATAATGATAATAATAATAGTTCTTCTTCTTCCTATTATTATTATTATTATTATTATTATTATTATTATTATTATTATTATTATTATTATTATTATTATTAATAAAAATAATAATAATAATAATAATAATAATAATAATAATAATAATAATAATAATGATAATAATAATAATAATAATAATTACCATTATTATTATTAATCATTATCATTATTAATTATCATTGCAATTATTATTATTATTATTATTATTATTATTATTATTATTATTATTATTATTATTATTATTATTTAGGATTGCAAGCTTTTTTACTTTATATAAATCACTCATAGTTTCAGGGAATGAGGGAAATCACCCTTTTGATAACGAATTATAAGGTTGATTTTATTTTACACCAAATGGCTTTTATTATTTAGTTACCTTATTTTTTTTTTATCATAATTTCCTTACTTGATCTGGTCTGGTCAACGTAGAATGTTCATTGTATTAACATGGTCTTTCTTTCCGTTTTTTTTTTTTATTCATATTTATTATTTACACAATTGAATTTTTGTGTATTTGAAAGTAATTTTTATATCAGACTACTTCACATTCATTGTCTCGCTTTCCGTAATGTATGAATTATCACATTCACATTGTGTAATTTCCATATTAATTCCTTTAATGTTTTCACATATTAATCACAAAATGTCCATAATTTATTCACCCTAATTAGTACAGGAAACATTTTTCATATACGACAGTATATATATTAAGTAGAAGCCTATACGATATTTAATGTTTATTTCGAGTGCCCAAGCCAGCAGGGACGTTCAGATCATTGTTCGACATCAAACAGGTGAGCTAATCACGTGTCACAGGTGTTACACCTGTGATTAATGAGAGGGTTCGAAAGAGTATTTATGATATAAAATGGCCTAATTTCAACCTCCTTATCTACAAAAATCATAATATCCAGTTTACGTAGAACAGGGATTCATTTTATGGTTTTACTGACACGGATTTTTTTTAGGTAAATGTTATATTTGCGTCCTAAGTTGTATTATTATTATTATTATTATTATTATTATTATTATTATTATTATTATTATTATTGAAAAAACAGAATATTATAAGCCCAAGGGATCCAATAGGGAAAAAGCAGCACTGTGAGGAAAATAAATAAGAAGGTAAATAAAGTACATGAGAACTAATGAATAATTAATGTAAAATATTTTAAGATTAGTTACAACGTTAAAATAGATCTGTCATATAAACTAAGAAAAGAGACATATGTTAGCCTGTTGAACACAAACACATTCAGTGCAATATTAACTTCTGAAGTTCCAATGATTCAACTACCTGATTAGGAAGACCATTCCACATTCCGGTCATAGCTGGAATAAAGTTTATCAGTTCAAGGTGAGGTTTATTATTATTATTATTATTATTATTATTATTATTATTATTATTATTATTATTATTATTATTATTTGCTAACCTACAACCTTAGATGGAAAAGCATGATGGTATAAGCCCAGGGGCTCCTGCAGCAAAAATAGCCTACTGAGGAAAGGAAACAAGGAAGAATAAAATATTTTAAGAAGAGTATCATTAAAGTAAATATCTCCTATATAAACTATAAAAACTTTAACAAAATAAGAAGAGAAATAAGATAGAATAGTGTACCCGAGTGTACCCTCAAGCAAGAGAACTCTAATAGCCCAAGACAGTGGTAGACCATGGTACAGAGATTATGGCACTATGTTTCATAGTACATGGTGATATTTGAATGTTATAAACTTTAGATTTTTTATAACAATGTGAAATAAGGTTGAGGCCATTTCACGTGAGAAAATTTTTTTCCGTACGGAAATTTTTTCCGGTCGTTAGGAGGTATGTCTCCATATGAGAGTATTTTCCGAGAACGGCCTCATAGTTTCTATAAGCCGCTACAATGGAACCGCGCGGTTCAGCAGTGAACGCGGATATTAAGTCACTGCCTCGCAGAAATTCTTCCGAGTGGTCAGCGTGTTAACGACTATAAACCGCTACAATGGAACCGCGCGGATCAGCAGTGCTCGTGGATAGTAGTTCCCTGCCGCTCGGAAATTCTTCCGAGCGATCAGCGTGTGACCGATGTCATTGATCTTCATTGATTTATAATCCACACGGACAAAACCACGCGGAGAAAAACCACGCGGCATTAATCTGCTCATAGAAAGTTAGCCATTACGAGTATATTTTTTAATTTGTAAATAACTACATGTAATTTTAATGGTTATGTTTTTCCTGTTGTACATAACAACGTGAAATTTATGGGTTAATATTAAAAGGTTTCGATGACTAGGATTGACCTCTCGGCATAATATTTCATTGAATAATTTGGTGTCTTCCATTTCCAGGTTTTATGAAGAAAGGCTAGGTTTAGGGGAGCTAATTAAGACAGATTTTAATATTTATATTTCGAGATATGGCCTTTTTTTTTTTTTTTGTATCCTTTTCTTTTATCCGTCATTATTTTACCATTAGTCCGTTCCTACTAACAACTTATTCTACTCTTCTTCCCCACTGTTATCCCTACATTAAGAGGTTAGTAGCCTGATGCACCCTCTCCAAAGCCGTCTACATCCTCTTCCACAGAATCTCGTCTTTTTATTTAATCTAATTCTTTTTATTTATGTTTATCTCTTCTTCACTCGAAGGGTTAACTAATGCACTGTAATTGTTCAGTGGCTACTTTCCTCTTGATAAGTGTAGAAGAGACTTTAGCTATGGTAAGCTGCTCTTCTTGGAGAAGGACTCTCCAAAATTAAAAAAGTGTTCTCTAGTCTAGGGTAGTGCCATAGCCTCTGTACCATTGCCGTCTACTGTCTTAGGTTAGAGTTCTTTCTTGATGGTACTCTGAGGTACACAGATATATCTGATTCCTTATTCCATTCCCTCACTGTGCTATTTTCCCTGTTGGAGCCCTTGGGCTTAGAGGATCTTGCTTCGCGAACTGGTATTGTAGCTTAGCTAGTAATGATAATATAAATGATGATAACTGTATATTTTGTTTTCTCATCAATGAAGTAAGATTTACCTAATGATGAACTCTTAACAAATTATCCATGGAAGAAACTTGGTAAAACTTTGCTTATATCTTAAATTCAACATCCATGTTCTCAATTTTCTCATTTTTCTTCATATATTTCGTTATATATATATATATATATATATATATATATATATATATATATATATATATATATATATATATATATATATATATATATATATATGTATATATATATATATATATATATATATATATATATATATATATATATATATATATATATATATATATATATATATATATATTCTTCACACGTAAATATTTGAAGGTGTTCTTATCCCTTGTTACTTTATTTGTATATGAATTTTGATTAATATATGAATATAATTTCCCTTGTTCTTCCATTGCTTTGGTCAATCTCATCTCCACAGTCGTCCGTCCTTCCTCTGCTAGGCAACCGATCAAGATCCCTCCGGATAAGACCGTCTGGCCATTTACGAATTCCTGCTTCGCCTCATTCGAATGCACCAATAAATGAACGATAAAGCTCCATCTAGCGGCGCAGCGTTTATGCGTTTGAAATTCTGATGTGAGACGATTATCGGCTCTCGAGATAAAAGTGGTGAAAGGGGAAATCGCCCTTCAAAAAGAAGAAGAAAAAGAAGAACGATATCAAGGGTCATTATTTTCGAAATTAAAGTCGAAGTCGAGGATTCAAACAAAAGGCTTTGACGAGTGTCTTACATTTCCCGCTATAAAAAGGAATCTTTGATGTCTGACAACTTTAAAGTTTTCTGGCACTATATTCACGAGCTTTTATCTCTATTTTCTCTGCAGGAAACTATTGGATTTATACTGATTTATGCTTCCTTTGGGAAGTAAATTATATGGATCTTACGTAATCAGTTTCTTGAAGGATTTTTCCAAGAAGAGTTATCATCTTTTTGGTCTTGTTTACTTCCCAAGAAATATGGCAATTAATAATTCAGGTTACGCCTACTTCAGGTGCTCCATAACGTTTCTTAAAGAAAAAGAAGTAGACAAAGGTTTTTTTTTTTTTTTTTTTTTTTTTTTTTTTTTTTTTTTTTTTTTTAATTAATGTTGTACACTTTCGGAGTTTATGTAATGGCATTATGGAAATAAAATAGTGAATATATATGTTACACACAAGCCATAATTAATCTTGGTGGAGTTTGCTCGTATCAAGGTATGACTTTTTGCTTCTAAGCAATGGTTAGTGAAATAGAAGCATCCATCTTTATTTACTGCATTTGGTTAGTTTGTGTTTT
>NC_090749.1:68619366-68629366 GCF_036898095.1 Palaemon carinicauda
ATAACATAAAGTGGTTAGCATTTTCTTCTACATCACAGAATACACAGTTTATATTTCCATCTTGGTGTCTGTTTTTTATATTCAAGCCCAGTGAGTTTGTCCTTGCTCTGAATAATAAAATTGACGAAAATGTGTTGTCATACACTTCCTCCTCCTTGATTTCACTTTTCCAGTTTTTATACAAAATTAGACTCTCCTTGCACTCCATTTCACTCTTCCATTTGTTTGTGTCCCATTCTCTTGTTCTCTTCTTTATGACCTCTTTCGTACATCTCTTGACTTCTCTCATCGCCATCCCACATTCCTCAGCATACCTCTTCACATGCATCCACCACTTCTTCTCTTTTTTCTTCCATATCATTGACTTTTGCTGATAGTAAGTCCTTTTCTTCCTTATAAATGCTATTAAGGTACCTCAGCTTTCCATCCATTACTCTTGTTTTCATAGCAGATGCTCTTACATCCCCTCTCAAGGCTACAATTGCTGTATTCTTTACACCCCCTAACATCCTTCTATACACTTCATTCTCTATTCTTTGTAACGTATTCTATTTCCGTTTCCGTTAAGTTAATTACGTTTGTTACATATAGTATAGAAGGTAGTGCTACAGTTTTCCAGTATGCTTTCCCTATCATTATCTTATGATAACTTTTTTCTATGATCGAATATGTAAGATTAGCTAGCTTTTGCGCCTTAACTATCATTTCACTTTTCTGTGTTTTGAACATATTCCTGCTATCATCTACCTTGATACCTAGGTATTTAATATTTCATACTAGTCTTATTCCCTCTATATTATCTGGTTTTTCCTTCATATTATATATAAGTACGCTACTTTTGTTTCTATTTATGTCTAAACCACACTGCTTTCCTAGATCTATCACTTTCCTTATGTTCAATTCAGCATCCTCTATATTCTCAGCAAGCACTAGGACACCATCAGCAAAAAATAATACTACTAGCTTTATAATATCATTTTTAAAACCATTATCTTCCTTTTCTACTTGTTTTATAATCTGATAAGTAATTAATTTGAATGATGTTGTAGAGGCAGTACAGCCTTGCTTTATTCCACTACTTGTGTTCAATCTTTGTTCTACTTTTTCCCTTATGTCTAACGTAGTCGAGTCTCCCACATATATTTCTGCTATAGAGTTAATTATACTAGTATGTACTTTATATTGCTTTAATGTTTCTATCAAAGCTTCCCTTTTTATGGAATCGAAAGCTTTTTTGAAATCTAAAGAGGCAACTATGAGTTTTTTTCTTATTTTTGAAAGTTTCTTCGACCATGTACTGTAAGATGAGTATATTATCCTCAATCCTTCCTCCCTCTGTAAATCCCGCTTGACTATCCTCTATTGCATTATTACTTTTTAGATGTCCTTCTATTTCATCTGTGATAAAAGCCATGTATATTTTTTATGATACATTTGTGAGCGCTATTGGTCTCAATTCCTTTAGTGTTGGTTTGTTTTTCTTTTTTAACATTTTTGTTCTGGATTCTTTCCAGCTTTTGGGTTTTTCTTTGCTGGCTAGTTCCTCTTTGTAGCAGTTCACTAGCGTATTCCTACATATATCACTTATCATCATTGCTTTGTAAAATTCTGGCTTTAGTCCATCTGACCCAGCTGCTTTACCTTTCTTTAGGCGTTTTAGGCATTTTTCTAATTTACCTTTATTCATTTCAGCGGCGGGCATGGGTTTAATTTTTCCTTTAACATTTAGTACAGCATCGTAATGCTCCCTTAGATGTTCAGTTATACTATATTCATTTAATACTATAATGTCGTTTTCTCTTCTCAAACTATCCAGGTATTCACTCTCCTTCTCCTCATTCCAGATCTCTCTTATTCTGTTTTCATGTGTATTGTAGACTGTTTTCCAAAATTTTACTAGTTCTTCTTTACCCTCTTCATCTGATAGTTTATTTCCTCTATCTCCATATAATTGTATTGCCTCGCTTTTTATTACTTTGCTATTTCTTAATTTGTTTATGTTTTCCCATAGTTTATTGTTTTTATCATCTCTTATCTCCCTGGTCTTCTTTTTCTCATATAGCGTTATGCTATCTTTCACCAGTATTTGTACTTCTTTCTTCTTATGATTGTATTTTTCTTCTAATTCTGTTTTTCACCTAGTATCTTTTTCATTTCTCTTTTTTCTATTAAGTTCCTTTCTTTCCTTAATCTTTCTCCTTATTTCCTCAGTTACCCAAGGTTGTTCTTTGGTCTTCCCTTCATTTGTTACCCTTCTCCTATATGTTTTAGCCAAATGTTCTTGTTTCATTTCTGCCATTTTTATGTTTAGCTCTTCAATGTTTTTTAAATCCTTGCTAACATGTTTTCTCTCTATATATTTCACATATTCGGGTATATCTTTTGTGTCATTGCTATATTATGTAATTTCTTCCCACTTCCCTTTATTGTAGTTATTTTCTCTATTTTTACTTTCAATTCTACTATTATTAAGTTGTGATCTGATATATCTAATACTGTTTTATCTTCATCTATTTCCGTGCATTTAAATTGTTTATATAGTATATTATTTGCAAGTACAAAATCAATAGCACTATGCTGATCTTGTCTATTCCACGTTATAGTCCTGAGCACCTTTCATCTCCATTTAATAGGTTCAGGTTCAGGTTCTGGGGTGAGGCCTAGCAGCGTTCTATCGCAGATATGCCAGGTGTATACTAGTGCCCTCACGGTACAACAGGTAGAACTATACCCAACCTCTTCAGATTTTTCCCTGCCGGCATGGCCGTCGGTTCTATTGGAAATTCTCTCTCGCTTTTTACTCTGTTTGGACGTTATTTGGTGATGTATTAACGTTTTTTGAGTTTAGGCTTTCGCTTTTTATTTTATTTGAACTGTGATCATGTATTTATAACTTGAAAGGTAAGATTAAAATGTTTTTCGACCTATTTTAAACATCACAAAAGCATAGGACGAAAGGTAAACATCTCGTCCATTGATGACGTCACAGCCTTATGTCGTAGGCTATAAGTCCGACTTGCTTTTACAAAAAATTGTAAGTGAATACTTTCTTTTGAAATATTAAGTTATAAATTTAATTGAAGGATTATTAATCTAAGAAAATTTTATCCTTTTAATAGTTTTCTTGAGGTAATCTTCAATCTGTTTGCAAAGATTAACTAGAGTTCAGTTGTTACGCATTAGTCAGTATTGTTACAATGGTACAATATTTCGTAGAGATTTTTATGAATAGTACTTTCATCTTACTTCTCAAGTTTTTTAGTTGTACTATATGAAAGGAACATTTTATTTTGGAATTAATTGATCCTGTCAGTATTTTTCCTTAGTCAGAGTTTAAAGGAAGTTGAATTTCACTTAATGTTTATACGAATCTATGTAGAGCACGATTTTATGCATCGTTGTTTCCTTAGTGGAATACTAAGTTTGTTCGTATATTAAGTGTAAATGTTCCAATAAATGCGAGTGATGATACATCTCTTATTGGAATTCCTTAGTTTAAGGGTTTATTTTATTTTAAAAATATTATACCTATTAAGGTAATATTTATTGTTTATTGTTTAATTTTTCGCTGCATTTATATGATTCAGTGACTTTTCATTCCCATTCGAACGATTGAGAGAATTGTAAGTCTCAATTTAGGAGTTCATTTCGTTTGAGAGAACGTATACTTCAGTTTTCAAATGATTGTGAAACTTTCTTTTTAACAAAGAATATAATGAAAATATGATATTTTCATTAATAAAATAAATTTTTGAACATACTTACCCGGTAGTTATATATATAGCTTACGTCCCCGACGTCAACGGCAGAAAATTCGAAACTCGCGCCAACCGCCAGTTGGATAGCCAGGTGTACCACCCCTGCACCCTAGCAAGGTACCTGGGAACCTTTCCAGTGACCCTCATATATTCCATGCCTCTACTGAATCTAGTCTCTAGAGGGGAGGAGGGTGGGACTAAAATTATATATAACTACCGGGTAAGTATGTTCAAAAATTTATTTTATTAATGAAAATATCATTTTTAAACACAAGACTTACCCGGTAGTTATATATATATATATATATATATATATATATATATATATATATATATATATATATATATATATATATATATATATATATATATATATATATATATATATATATATATATATATATATAGCTGATTAACACCTTTGGTGGAGGGTTAGAGACAGCTAGCATATCTGGAATTCTACTTAAGAGTTAATTAAAACAAAACTTAAGGGTTCGTACCTGATAAGGAAGCTGACTTCAATGATACTCTGCCTCATTATGTCTGCTAGCCTTATGAGATCCAATGATCCTCCCAGGGGGCTGAAGATCTTGAAGGGACTGTCAAACCGGTGTCAAAACCTCATTATGACAGAACCTCCTCCAATAACCAATTCCGGGTGCTCTCAAGGCACAAACATGACCACTTGACAAAATCAATGATTGTGGAAGACTGACACAATCTCCACAACCATAAAAACAATTAAAAGTACCAAGAGAAGTAAAGGTTATTGGGATTATGGGAACATAGTGGTGGATCCTTCACCCACTATTGCACTCGCTGCTACGAATGGACCCAGAGTGAAACAGTCCTCATAACAAGTCTGAACACCTTTCAAATAATACAACGCGAACACGGAAGGTCGTGTCCATTATGCTTTGTAGAGATCTGTTCTGCCTGAATGCTGCCGACGTTGCCACCGCTCTGACCTCGTGAGACTTGACCTTTAAAAATCCAAGGTCTGATTCATTACAATGAATATGAGCTTCCTTAATTAAAAGCCTGACAAAATAAGACAAGGCATTTTTAGACATCTGTAAAGAGGGCTTCTTGACTGAACACCACAAAGATTCAGACTTGCCTCGTAAGTCTTTTGTTCTCTCTAAGTAGCATCTTAGAGTTCTAACTGGGTACAAGACTCTTTCTACCTCATCTCCAACCAGATCCGTAAGATTTGGAATCTCGAATGCTTTGGGCCAAGGTTGAGAAGGGCGTTCGTTTTTGGCAAGAAAGCCTAACTGCAAGGAACAGACAGCTTTACCATTACGAAATCCAACGTTTTTGCTAAACCCATGAATCTCGCTCGCTCTTTTGGCTGTTACAAGACTGACCAAAAATAAAGTCTTCATAGTGAGGTCTTTCAAGGCAGTTGAACCCAGTGGCTCAAACCTGTCGCTCATGAGATACTTCAAAACAATATTCAGATTCCAGGATGGAGAATCTTGGTTCCGTCGTTTTGAAGTCTCGAAAGACTTGAGAAGCTCTTGCAGATCCTTATTGCTAGAGAGGTCAAGGTTTCTATGCTTAAACACAGTAGCTAACATACTCCTATAGCCTTTGATAGTAGAGGAGGAGAAACAGCACCTCCTTCGAAGATAAAGCAGGAAATCTGCAATTTGAGCTACAGAGGTACTGGACGAGGAAAGAAAGTTGACTCTACACCACTCACTGAAAACCTTCCACTTTGATTGATAGACGTTGATGGTTGAAGTCCTTCTTGCCCTCGCAATAGCCTGAGCTGCCTCCTTCGAAAAACCTCTAGATCTAGCGAGTCTCTCGATAGTCTGAAGGCAGTCAGCTGAAGAGTGTGGAGATTTTGATGCAATCTTTCCAAGTGGGGTTGTCTGAGAAGATCTGCTCTTAGAGGAAGAATTCTTGGGGTGTCTATCACCCATTCCAGTACCTCTGTGAACCATTCTCTTGATGGCCAATAGGGAGCCACAAGGGTCATCCTGGTTCCTTTGGATGTCACAAATTTCTGTATTACTCTGTACAGGATCTTGTAAGGTGGGAATGCGTAGAGATCTAGATTGGACCAGTCCAATAGAAAAGCGTCTATGTGGACTGCTTCTGGATCTGGAACAGGGGAGCAATATGCCTCTAGCCTCTTGGTCTTTGAGGTTGCGAAGAGGTCTATGCAAGGGAGACCCCAAAGACGCCACAGGCTCTTCCACACCTGAAGGTTGAGGGTCCACTCTGTTGGAAGGATCTGATTACGTCTGCTGAGACTGTCTGCCATAACGTTTTTCTCCCCTTGAATGAATCGCGTGAGAAGTATAACGTTTCTCTCTCTTGCCCACATCAGGAGATTCTTTGACGTCTCATACAGAGATATCGAGTGTGTTCCCCCTTGCTTTGAGATGTATGCCAATGCTGTCGTGTTGTCCGCATTGACCTGAACTAATTTGTTGGTGACTAAAGCCTCGAAACTTTTGAGGGCTTAAAGAACTGCCAATAACTCCTTGTGGTTGATATGCAGGGATTTCTGGGGTTCTGTCCAAAGACCCGAGACTTCTAACTTGTCTAGGGTTGTTCCCCATCCTGTGTCCGAGGCGTCGGTGCATAACACAAGATCTGGGCTTTTCATTGAAAAGTCGAGACCCTCCTGGAACTTGTCTGGTTCCTCCCACCACCGAAGGCAGACTTTGATGGGGTTCGTGATAGGAATGGACATCGATTCTAAGTCCCTCTCCTTGTCCCAATGGCTGTTGAGATGGAACTGGAGAGGGCGAAGATTCAGCCTTCCCAGTGGGACAAACTGCTCCAAGGAGGAGAGGGTTCCTATCAGACTCATCCATTTCCTTGCTGAGCAAACTTCCTTGGTTTGAAATGATCTTAGTTTCAACTTGGCCTGCTCTATCCTAGAGGGAGACGGAAAAGCCTGAAAAATATGACTCCGTATCGTCATCCCCAAATATAAAATCTCTTGAGATGGAACCAAGAGAGACTTTTCCTTGTTTACAAGGAGACCCAGTTCTTCCGCAATGTCCAAGGTTGTCTGAAGAACCTTCAGGCAGTGATCGTAAGAGTGCGCTCTGAGAAGCCAGTCGTCGAGATACAGGGAGGCTCTTATGCCCCTTGAATGTAAGATCTTTGTTACATTCAGCATGAGCTTCGTAAAGATCTGAGGCGCTGTGCAAAGATCGAAGCATAGGGCTCTGAATTGGAAGACGTCTCCCATGAAAACGAACCTGAGGTAGGGTCTGAAGCTCGGATGGATGGGGATGTGGAAGTAGGCATACCGAAGGTCCAATGAGACCATCCAGTCATCCCTCCTTACTGCTGCTAGCACTGACTTCGAAGTCTCCATGGTGAACTTCGTTTTGATGATGAACCTGTTCAGTGCACTAACGTCCAGAACTGGACGCCATCCCCCCGAGTTCTTGGGTACCAGGAATAGCCGATTGTAGAAACCAGGTGAACGGATATCCTGAACCTTCTCTATGGCCCCCTTTTCTAACATAAGAGACTCTTGGTTCGAAAGAGCTTGCCTCTTTGCCTCCTCTCTGTATCTGGGAGAGAGATCCACGGGCACTGAGACCAGGGGAGGGCTCCCTAGAAAGGGGATCTTGTAACCCTCCCTCAAGATCTGAATAGACCATTGGTCTGCCCCTCTCTTCTCCCACGCTTGCCAGAATTTGAGTAGTCTGGCACCCACTGCCTGAAGGCGAAAGCAGTCAACTCTGCTTCGCCCTGCCCTGAAACCTCTTCTACTCCTTCTAGCATCAGGTCTGGAGCTACCCCTACTAGAAGATCTTCCTCGAAAGGGCTGGGAAAACTTGGGAAAAGTATCTTCCTTAGACTTGCGGCTGATAAAAGAGGAAGGCAAAGCCTATCTAGCGGTCTTGGAGACAAGATCCTGAGTGGCCTTCTGAGCTAAAGCTGCAGAGATCTCCCTCATAAGTTCTTGCGGAAACAGTAATGGAGAAAGAGGAGCATATAAGAGTTCGGACTTCTGGAAGGGAGTCACCCCGGCGAAAGAAAAAAGCAAAGTTGATCTCTTTTCTTAAGGATGCCTGCGGAAAAAAGAGCTGCAAGTTCATTAGAGCCATCCCGCAAGGCCTTGTCCATGCACGACATCAAATGGACCAGGGACGAGGTATCCCCCTCTTTAAAAGTCTCAACTTTTTTACCCAAGGCCCCCAGCGTCCAGTCTAGGAAGTTAAAAACTTCAAAGGCCCGAAAAATTCCTTTGAGAAGGTGGTCCATTTCCGAAGTGGACCAAAAAATTTTGGTCTTCCTCATGGCCGACAGACGAGGAGCGTTTACGAGGCTTGAGAAATGTCCCTAGGCAGAGGCAGGAATCCCCAAGCCAAGAACTTCTCCCGTCTCATACCAGATGCTCGACCTCGAAGCCAGTCTAGCTGGAGGAAAGGAAAAAGACGTCTTTCCTAAGGCCTTCTTAGACTGTAACCAGTCACCCATTAATTTAAAAGCTCTCTTGGACGAACATGACAGAACCATCTTAGTAAAACGGGCTTTCTTAGAGGCTTTGCCTAGAGTAAACTCAGACGGAGGAGAGCGCAGAGCTATAGGCACAAAAATGTCCGAAAACTCTTCGGTAAAAACTCTCATAAGTTTTTTAAGATCAGCAGAATGACGGAAAGAAACAGAGTCCTCGTCTTCTGAAACGTCATCAAACTCCAAAGGAGAAAGCTGGGCTTCTACTTCCTTCTCTAGCGACGTTCCTCCGGGAGCAGTAGGGTTAGGAGCGGTATCAATATCAGAAAAAAACCTGAGTGCCAACCACAATAGAAATAGGCTCATGGCAAACAGTAACAGGCGGCAGAATCGCGTGCGGCTCAACCGAACGCTCGCGATCAGCTCGATCGGAGACGAGAAGTTCCTGTACATGAACCGCATCAATGTCTTGAAAAGGATAAGCCTCCTCCTCGTAATCCAAACTAACATCCGAAATATGACCAGGGATAGGACGTTCAGGATCATATTCAGAAACACGCTTGCCGTCAACTGCTGGCAAGCAATCGGTACTACGAACCGCTCGTTGTTCAGCGACTCGTTCAACTGTAACCATCCCGGAAAAACGACCTGAAGGACACTCATTAAAATAATTGGCGGAGAGAGAAACTTCCTGAATGATAGGACGTTTGGCAGCCTGCTTAAAAAGACGTTCGGTAGCCTGTTTGCAAGGACGTTTGGCAGTATGAACCGGAGGAGGATCGGCAGCCTGTTCATTAGGAAGTTCAGGAGCCTGAGTCGAAGGGCGTTCAATAACCTGTTTAACAGGACGTCCGACATCTTTCCTAGAAGAACACACAGGCACACAGTCTTGATCGCATTCAACAAAAGAACCGTGGACTGCGGACTTAGGAGAACGATCACGATCGCTTCCTAAATGTCGTTCGTATCGGCTAGCAGGAAGCTTCGATCCCCGATTACGAGGCCGCTCGGAAACACGTCCTGGTTCACTGCACCGATCACGATCGCTGATACGAGATTTGTCGCTGCGCTGGTATGATTGCATAAAGGAATAGAGCTTGCTTTGCATGTCTTGAAGAATTACAAAGTTAGGATCCGAACGTTGTGAAAATGACGATAAGGTCATAACGTTCTCCTCACCGCTAAACGGAACAGAGCGCCTAGAAGGCGAAATCTAGTCCGAAGGCTGCTTGAGAGCTTGGAATGAGGTAAAGCCTGGTCATGGTTGCACAGAAGGATCCTTGGAAACGTCCAGTGTCCTAAAAGGACGTTTGGTCGGGGGTTTCAAAAGGCTCTGGAGAATCCCAGTGACTGCATCCAGGTTTAGAACTAGCAGGACGTCGATAGGCCGTGTCATAGGACCTCTTAAGAGGCCTGGAAGCGAGCTTCCAGCCTCTTTTAGGCAAAGGGTCATCCGAAGACGACGAAAAACACTTAACCTCACCTTTCCGATGGTGAGGGCAAACGTCCTGTGAGGCTCCCACAGGTACGTTCGAGGGGACGTCTGCTTGTTTGATACAGTCTCTCGTCTCCTTTCGCCTTTCGACATTCCTTCTCCCAGGGGTTGGGGAACTTGGAAGAGGTCTAGGACTAGGAGGACGACAGACACGAGCAGGCGCACCCTCCACTGCACTTAACTTCACTGCACTTGCACTTGCACCTTCACCTTTCAAAAGACGCACATCGGACATCAACTGTGTCCTGTCCGCAGCCAAAGATTCAACTTTAGCGCCAAGAGCTTGAATCGCCACTAACATATCTTT
>NC_090749.1:68644366-68669366 GCF_036898095.1 Palaemon carinicauda
CCTCATTTCTGTTTCCATAATCTGATAAGATTTTTGATATTCTTTCGTCTGTCTTTCGGTATTTCAATAGCTTTTGTTGAGGCTCATGACCTGCTTCAAGTTTCTTTAAATATTCATCACGTCCCTTTTGAACCCGTTTCAGTGCATCTAAACGATTCCAAATTGTTGGGTGTAACATTCCTAATTCTGTATGCAGCCGTCTGTTAGCTGCTTCTGCGTGGTTATTGGTCCTATCTTCTCCCGGAAGCGTTCGTTCAAACATGTTCCAAATATCTGTCGGAAATAAAGGTGCTCTTCTTCCAATTCCTCTCCGGTTTCGACGACCGATATAGTTATCTTCAAAGCAATTCAAAAGAGGAACTAGCTCTTCACGTAGGTGCGATGCTAGAGCTTCCACATGACGGTCAAGGTCGTTAGCTGTGAAAAATGAAAGAGCTACTATAATTTTTACCTGTAAAACTAGTCCGCATTGGTATTATACAAAATCATGTGACCCATACTTTTGTTCTGATTAATTAAATTTTGCGATAGGTGAAACAAACATCCTCTGATTTGCACATTGGGAAAACCATCTTTCATGGTTGTCAAAATCGCATGCTCAAAATCACAATTTATGATGTTGGGCCGTGCATTTGGTACTTTCTCTTTATTTATCACCGAGATCAATAAATAGCGGTTTCGTACTGAAATTATACAAACTACTGTATGAAGAAAGAGAGAGAGAGAGAGAGAGAGAGAGAGAGAGGAGAGAGAGGAGAGAGAGGAGAGAGAGAGAGAGAGAGAGAGTTAGAATTTCTTCTGGCGCTGAGATGGCTGTCGGTAATTTTTTTTGGCGCTGAAATGACCAGGCGCTGAACTGGCGGCGCTGAATCGGCGGCGCTGAGCGGGCGGCGCTGAGCGGGCGGCGCTGAATAGTACCTAACCCTTTATATATATATATATATATATATATATATATATATATATATATATATATATATATATATATATATATATATATATATATATATATATATACACACGTGCGTATAAATGTGTGTTTATGTGTGTATACTATATTCATGAACATTTCTATTCAAGAGAGCTAGTTGTACATCTAATTAATTAGCAATCTATCTATAACTCTCTCTCTCTCTCTCTCTCTCTCTCTCTCTCTCTCTCTCTCTCTCTCTCTCTCTCTCTCTCTCTCTCTCTATATATATATATATATATATATATATATATATATATATATATATATATATATATATATATATCATCTCCTTCTACGCTTATTGACACAAAGGCCTCGGTTAGAATTCGCCAGTCATCTCTATATTGAGCTAATAATTCAATACTTCTCCATTCATCATCTCCGACTTGACGCTTCATAGTCCTCAACCATATAGGCCTGGGTCTTCCAATTCTTTTGTTCCTTGTGGATCCCAGTTGAAAGTTTGGTGAACTAAGGTCTCTTAGGGAGTGCAAAGAGCATGTTCAAACCATCTGTATCTACCCCTCACCATGATCTCATCCCCATATGTTACACGAGTAATCTCTCTTAAAGTTTCATCTCTAATCCTGTCCTGCCATTTAACTCCGTATGTTCTCAAATCTCCAAAATCTGTTGAATATTGTTTAATTGTCTTACCATGACTCATGTCCATACAGTGACACCACCATGACTCATGTCCATACAGTAACACCACCATGACTCATGTTCATACAGTAACACCACCATGACTCATGTCCATACAGAAACACCACCATGACTCATGTTCATACAGTAACACCACCATGACTCATGTCCATACAGTAACACCACCATGACTCATGTTCATACAGTAACACCACCATGACTCATGTCCATACAGAAACACCACCATGACTCATGTCCATACAGTAACACCACCATGACTCATGTCCATACAGTAACACCACCATGACTCATGTCCATACAGAAACACCACCATGACTCATGTCCATACAGTAACACCACCATGACTCATGTCCATACAGAAACACCACCATGACTCATGTTCATACAGTAACACCACCATGACTCATGTCCATACAGAAACACCACCATGACTCATGTTCATACAGTAACACCACCATGACTCATGTCCATACAGAAACACCACCATGACTCATGTCCATACAGTAACACCACCATGACTCATGTCCATACAGTAACACCACCATGACTCATGTCCATACAGAAACACCACCATGACTCATGTCCATACAGTGACACCACCATGACTCATGTCCATACAGTAACACCACCATGACTCATGTCCATACAGTGACACCACCATGACTCATGTCCATACAGAAACACCACCATGACTCATGTCCATACAGTAACACCACCATGACTCATGTCCATACAGTGACACCACCATGACTCATGTCCATACAGAAACACCACCATGACTCATGTCCATACAGTGACACCACCATGACTCATGTCCATACAGTAACACCACCATGACTCATGTCCATACAGTGACACCACCATGACTCATGTCCATACAGTAACACCACCATGACTCATGTCCATACAGTAACACCACCATGACTCATGTCCATACAGAAACACCACCATGACTCATGTCCATACAGTAACACCACCATGACTCATGTTCATACAGTAACACCACCATGACTCATGTCCATACAGTAACACCACCATGACTCATGTCCATACAGTAACACCGATCTCACTAAACTTATATATAGCCTAATTGTTTTATGTAATTTCAGCTGATTTGATTTCTGTATTTCATTTAACCTACACATTGTCTGATTTGCTTTTTTTCAATCTTTCATTCAACGACAGTTACATACATACATACATATATATATATATATATATATATATATATATATATATATATATGTATATATATATATATATATATATATATATATATATATATATATATATATATATATATATATAAATATATATATATATATAATATATATATATATATATATATATATATATATATATATATATATATATATATATATAGATATATAGATATATATATGAATGAATTGGACGTTAGGTAGATGTGGTACCTGTTCCATTTTCCCCTTTATTGCCAAAACAATTCTTTCGCCATTTATAGGAATGGGATGTATCGGTTTGTTTGTGTAGCTGAAATAGAAGCTGTTAAGGTTTCTTTTATTCGATGGATCCAATATCCTTGAAGCCACCAGGATCTCTCTCTCTCTCTCTCTCTCTCTCTCTCTCTCTCTCTCTCTCTCTCTCTCTCTCTCTCTCTCTCTCAAGTTGAAATGTTTATAATGCGTGACTATTTATTAGGAATGGTTATTATGATAGATATAACAGTAATGATGATTATATGTACAATATATATACATATATATGTATATATATATATATATGTATATATATATATATATATATATATATATATGTATATATATTTAATATATATATATACATATATATATATATATATATATATATATATATATATATATATATATATATAAATATGCATGTATATATATATATATATATATATATATATATATATATATATATATATATTCATATATAAATATATATGTATGTATGTGTATACACACACACACACACACACACACATATATATATATATATATATATATATATATATATATATATATATATATATATATATATATATACATATATATATATATATATATATATATATATATATATATATATATATATATTGTATTTATGTATTTATGTATATATGGGCCGGTACCAAATATAACCTTAGAAGTAAATAAAGCATTAAAAGGCCTGAAATACGGCAAAGCAGCTGGAGAGGATTGCCTAACATTTGATTTAATAATAAATGGAGGAGATTTCATAGTAGTAAAACTCGCTGAACTTTTCCCAAAATGTCTGCAATAATGCTCCTTACTTACAGCTTGGAAAAACTATCATTTTACCAATTCACAAAATGGGAGACACAAAAAACCTGAAAAATTGTGGGCTAGGATGTTTATTCTCAGCAATAAAAAAATATGCACAAATATCATTTAAGGTCTACTTTATTCAACCAAGTGAAAAGTCAGGATTTAGAACCGTGTATTCAAGACATGACCATTTCCATGTAATTAACCAGTTAATGGAAAAAAAAAAACAGATTATTACAAATCACTAATTATGGAATTTGTTGAATATGAGAAAGTTTATGATTATTTCAAAATTTCAGTAGTAACGAAATCCCTTTAAGAAAAAAGGAATGGATAAATCTTATGTTAGAAGATATCTGTACAAGGAGTACAACATATTTAAAACTACATAAAGATAACGAGAAAATCCCGATTAAGAAACGAGTTAGACAGGGAGACCTTTCGCTCCTAATTTATTCACAGCATGCCTAGATGAAGTTTAAACTTTAGATTGGGAAATTTGGAATACCTTAACAATTTGCAGAAGACATGGGTGTGTTTAGTGAATCGTAGGAGGAATTGCAAAAGATGATTGAATATTTGAATGGAGAAAATAGAAATTTAGGACTGAAAATAAATCTGAGTAAAACTAAGATAATGTTCAATGGAAATGTAGAGTTGACAATGAGGGTTATGATAAAACCTACAGAGTACTTAGGACAGACAGTAAATGTTTCCTCAGGACATGAGACCGAAATTAAAAGAAGGATAAATATGGGATGGAGAGCTTTTGGTAAACAAAATGAGATTATGGAAAGTAAAATGTCACTTCTCTAAAAATAAAAAATTTTAATCAGATAGTCATACCAGCATTAACTTATGAATCGGAAACTTGGAGCCTCACGAATGCATTAAAACATAAGCTAGTTACAAGTCAAGGAGTAATGGAAAGAATAATGATGGGAATAACACTGAGAGACAGAAAATGACAAACATAGATACAAGAGCAAACTAAAGTAGAGGATATTCTAACAACATGTAAGAAAAAGAAATGGTCATGGGCAGGACATATAATGAAAAGGGCAGACAATAGATGGACATTAAACATAACAGAATGAGTCCCGAGATATTGTATAAGAAGTAGGGGAAGGAAGAGAAGACAATGGTTTGACGAGCTAAGAAAATTTGTTGTTATAGACTAGCATAAAAAGACCATAAGCAGATGCGAGTGGAAGGACGTGTTTGAGCCAATTGTTTTACTGTGGACTAGTAACGACTGATTATGTGGATATATATTTATAGTTATTTATATCACTCTTTATTAAGACTGTACCACAAATCTCTAAAAAAAATTCAATGCTGTCAACTTCAATACCATAAAATCTGACATACCTACCTAATGTAAAAATTACCATTTAGGCTCTTAATGGCCCTATTCTTCATGCATAGGCATAAATTCTGCTCCGGAATATTTTAAGGAGGCTTTACAGGATTTTTTTTTTTTGTGTATTACGGCTGTTTTTTTTTATGTTTATGGGGGATATTAACTTCTCGGACAATGTGAGATATTATTAACTTTTTTTTTCTTCCTTTTTTTTGGAAATAAAAAGTATATTGTTATGTTTGGTGCCTAGTGTACATTATTTTATTGTATACTCCTGCTATTTTTAATAGTTTATTTTTTTCAATTGTATGTTTGTGGAATGTGAAATATTGTCGCTGTTCTTCAAATTTATTCAAGGTTTGTAGTCTTTAGTTTCATTTCTGATTTTTTTTTATTTTAGACAGTTAACAGTGTACCTCCCCCTCTCTCTCTCTCTCTCTCTCTCTCTCTCTCTCTCTCTCTCTCTCTCTCTCTCTCTCTCTCTCTCTCTCTCTCTCTTTCTTTTTTTAGCATATTCCTGTTGTGGTTAGACGTGTGTTTTTAGGGGCATTAAGGCAACGGAAGTAGTTTTTCTATTTTATGGGGACACAAGCTTTGGGCTAGAAACTACAGCCCTCTGGAACAATACTGATAGAGAAAGATTCTCTCTCTCTCTCTCTCTCTCTCTCTCTCTCTCTCTCTCTCTCTCTCTCACCATGGGTCGACTCTAAGCAATGAGTGAGGTCGCAGCCGTTTTTAGTCCACTGCAGGTCAAAGGCCTTAGACTTGCCCTTATTTATTTTCGTGTTTGGCCAGTTCTATTACCCTGCGGGTCAAATTGTAATTGGTGTTGGTGGGAGATTGTATGATCGGTCGCAGCAAACTAATGTAGTATGGGTATTCCTGATTAGTACAGCTTTGCTGATCATGGCGATACACAAACCCTATCACTACGTTAATACCCAGAAATGAACTATATATATATATATATATATATATATATATATATATATATATATATATATATATATATATATATATATATATATATATATATATATGTATAGATCTATATATATGTGTATATATACATACATACATATATATATATATATATATATATATATATAATATATATATATATATATATATATATAATATATATATATATATATATATCCATCCATATACCAAAGGCACTTCCCCAATTTTGGGGGGTAGCCGACATCAACAAGAACAAAACAAAAAAGGGGACCTCTACTCTCTATGTTCCTCCAGCCTAACCAGGGACTCAGCCGAGTTCAGCTGGTACTGCTAGGGTGCCACAGCCCAACCTCCCACATTTCCACCACAGATGAAGCTTCATACTGCTGAGTCCCCTACTGCTGCTACCTCCGCGGTCATCTAAGGCACCGGAGGAAGCAGCAGGGCCTACCGGAACTGCGTCACAATCGCTCGCCATTCATTCCTATTTCTAGCACGCTCTCTTGCCTCTCTCACATCTATCCTCCTATCACCCAGAGCTTTCTTCACACCATCCATCCACCCAAACCTTGGCCCTCCTCTTGTACTTCTCCCATCAACTCTTGCATTCATCACCTTCTTTAGCAGACAGCCATTCTCCATTCTCTCAACATGGCCAAACCACCTCAACACATTCATATCCACTCTAGCCGCTAACTCATTTCTTACACCCGTTCTCAACCTCACCACCTCGTTCCTGACCCTATCTACTCGAGATACACCAGCCATACTCCTCAGACACTTCATCTCAAACACATTCAATTTCTGTCTCTCCATCACTTTCATTCCCCACAACTCCGATCCATACATCACAGTTGGTACAATCACATTCTCATATAGAACTCTCTTTACATTCATGCCCAACCCTCTATTTTTTACTACTCCCTTAACTGCCCCAACACTTTGCAACCTTCATTCACTCTCTGACGTACATCTGCTTCCACTCCACCATTTGCTGCAACAACAGACCCCAAGTACTTAAACTGATCCACCTCCTCAAGTAACTCTCCATTCAACATGACATTCAACCTTGCACCACCTTCCCTTCTCGTACATCTCATAACCTTACTCTTACCCACATTAACTCTCAACTTCCTTCTCTCACACACCCTTCCAAATTCTGTCACTAGTCGGTCAAGCTTCTCTTCTGTGTCTGCTACCAGTACAGTATCATCCGCAAACAACAACTGATTTACCTCCCATTCATGATCATTCTTGTCTACCAGTTTTAATCCTCGTCCAAGCACTCGAGCATTCACCTCTCTCACCACTCCATCAACATACAAGTTAAACAACCACGGCGACATCACACATCCCTGTCTCAGCCCCACTCTCACCGGAAACCAATCGCTCACTTCATTTCCTATTCTAACACATGCTTTACTACCTTTGTAGAAACTTTTCACTGCTTGCAACCTTCCACCAACTCCATATAACCTCATCACATTCCACATTGCTTCCCTATCAACTCTATCATATGCTTTCTCCAGATCCATAAACGCAACATACACCTCCTTACCTTTTGCTAAATATTTCTCGCATATCTGCCTAACTGTAAAAATCTGATTCATACAACCCCTACCTCTTCTAAAACCCCCCTGTACTTCCCAGATTGCATTCTCTGTTTTATCCTTAATCCTATTAATCAGTACTCTACCATACACTTTTCCAACTACACTCAACAAACTAATACCTCTTGAATTACAACACTCATGCACATCTCCCTTACCCTTATATAGTGGTACAATACATGCACAGACCCAATCTACTGGTACCATTGACAACACAAAACACACATTAAACAATCTCACCAACCATTCAATTACAGTCACACCCCCTTCCTTCAACATCTCAGCTTTCACACCATCCATACCAGATGCTTTTCCTACTCTCGTTTCATCTAGTGCTCTCCTCACTTCCTCTATTGTAATCTCTCTCTCATTCTCATCTCCCATCACTGGCACCTCAACACCTGGAACAGCAATTATCTCTGCCTCCCTATCATCCTCAACATTCAGCAAACTTTCAAAATATTCCGCCCACCATTTCCTTGCCTCCTCTCCTTTTAACAACCTTCCATTTCCATCTTTCACTGTCTCTTCAATTCTTGTGCCGGCCTTTCTTACTCTCTTCACTTCTTTCCAAAACTTCTTCTTATTCTCTTCATATGACTGACCCAGTCCCTGACCCCACCTCAGGTCAGCTGCCCTCTTTGCCTCACGTACCTTGCGCTTTACTTCCACCTTTTTCTCTCTATATTTTTCATACTTCTCTATACTATTACCCTGCAGCCATTCTTCAAAAGCCCTCTTTTTCTCTTCCACTTTTACCTTCACTCCTTCATTCCACCATTCACTGCCCTTCCTCATGCTGCCTCCAACAACCTTCTTGCCACATACATTACTTGCAATCCCAACAAAATTTTCTTTTGCTAACTTCCACTCCTCCTCTAAATTACCAGTTTCTCTTACTCTCACCTCGTCATATGCCATTTTCAACCTTTCCTGATATTTACTTTTTACCCCAGGTTTTATTAGCTCTTCAACCCTCACTAGCTCCCTTTTACATCCACCTACTCTATTCCCCCACTCTTTTGCTACAACCAATTTTCCTTCCACCAAAAAATGATCAGACATACCGTTAGCCATACCCCTAAACACGTGCACGTCTTTCAATCTTCCAAACATTCTTTTAGTTATCAACACATAATCCATTAATGCCCTTTCTACTACTCTTCCATTTGCCACTCTTACCCATGTATACTTATTTTTATCTTTCTTCTTAAAAAAGCTAGCACTTATTACCATCTCTTGTTCAACACACATATCTACCAGTCTCTCACCACTCTCATTTTCACCTGGTACGCCATACTTCCCAATGACACCTTCTACCTCTCCAGCACCCACTCTAGCATTTAAGTCACCCATAACAACTACATAATTCCTTCTACCCAGTCCTTCTACACACCTAGTTAATTCATTCCAAAACTCATTCTGCTCTTCTTCACTTTTCTCACTACCTGGCCCATACGCACTGACAAACTCCCAACATTCCCTACCCAACCTAACCCTTACCCACATTAACCTAGATGATATCTCCTTCCATTCCACTACTTTACCTGTCATCCATTCACTCAGCAATAAAGCCACACCCTCTCTCGCTCTTCCCCTTTCAATCCCAGACACTCTACCAGACATTTCACCAAACATCACTTCACCCTTTCCTTTCATCTTTGTCTCACACAAGGCCAATACATCCATCCTTCTACTTCTAAACATACTTCCAATCTCACATCTTTTACTCTCTATCGTACTACATCCACGCACATTCAAACACCCCAAAACTAGAGTGCGGGGAGCAGTCACTCTCCCCCCAGCTCCATCTCTTTGTTGCTGTCTCACAGGATACTTTTACAGGAGAGGGGGTTCCCAGCCCCCTCGTCCCGTCCCTTTTAGTCGCCTCTTATGACACGCAGGGATAACGTTGGCGCTATTCTAATTGTTTTATGCCCCCGCGGCCACAGGGGGCATAATATATATATATATATATATATATATATATATATATATATATATATATATATATATATATATATATATTTATATATATACATATATATAGGCCTATATATATGTAATATATATATATATAATATATATATACACATATATATATATATATATATATATATATATATATATATATATATATATATATATATATATAGTATATATATATATATATATATATATATATATATATATATATATATATATATATATATATATATATGTATATGGGCCATAGGGCCAAATTCTCGGATGCAACATAGTCCAATATATTAGTTGGTGACGTATTAATATTAATATTTTTTCCCCTCAAATTTCAGACATTTAAATTAGCTTTTGTATTCCAAACTCAAATCAGTGTTCTATTTAATTGTTAGGTAAATATAATCTCTGCTTTGCATTGGTATCATTCGCAAAATATATGAAATTGAATATGAAGTTAGTTTGAATTTTTATTTTGAACTAACACTGAAGGTAGGCAATGCTACCAGCGCTAGTTCATATATCTTGCTATTTGGATAGTGAATACTTTATCATCCTACGGTAATAGATTAAGTGTATTAATCAGTTATAACAATATATTCAGAATATGAATTATTAGTTTGTATCAAATTACGCTGTTTAGGGTTTGGTGGCCTATTGGAAATGTCCATGCCTGGCGATCTTCCGGACTGGGATTCAAAAATCACTCCAGCTTGATAGTTTCTTGTATGTCTGCAACCTCACCATCCTTGTTAGCTAAGGCCGAGGGGTTAGAGGGAGATTGGTGGATCTAACTTCTGAGTCATCCTAACTTGGGGTCTGATCATATGTACATATGGCCAGTATCTAGGGCATTGTCGCAGTCTTTTGCTTCTGCCATTCATGAGCGCCTTTTAAACCTTTAACCTTTTGTATTTTTTGGGATATTTTTCTGATTACTTAGATGCTACGACTTTGATTTATTGTAATAACTTGTAGATAACCCTGTATCCAAGGATACTGAAGTGCATGATGATTCACTTAAGGTATTTTAGAGACTTTGTTTTCTCTGAAGAATTACAGATGGGAATTTTTAAATCTCTGATATGTCAAAATTTGGCCGAGAAGATTATTGATATTAATAGTTTGAAGTAATTTGAGGAAATTTTGTTATTGATATTAATAGTTTTAAGTAATTTGAAGAAAGTTTTTTATTGATATAAATAGTTTTAAGTAATTTGAAGAAAGTTTTTTATTGATATAAAAAGTTTTAAGCAATTCGAGGAAATTTTGTTATTGATATTCATAGTTTTGAGTTATTTGAAGAAAGTTTATTATTAATATTAATAGTTTTAAGTAATTTTAGTAAAGTTTATTATTGATATTAATAGTTTTAAGTAATTTGAAGAAAGTTTATTTTTGACATTAATAGTTTTAAGTTATTAGAAGAAATTTGCTATTGATATTAATAGTTTTAAGTAATTTTAGTAAAGTTTACTATTAATATTAATAGTTTTGAGTAATTTGAGGAAAGTTTATTATTGAAATTAACAGTTTCATGTAATTTGAGGTAATTATAAGTGTTTTTAAGATGAGGATGTGACAGGGTGTGTGTGTGTCAAAAGGAGGTAGGAGGCGGCGGAGTGGGGTCTGGGGTTGGGGGAAGCTTAGGCTCAACTATAAGTCCTAACAGCCTTAAAAATTGCCTCATCCCACACACGGTTTTGATATAACTGTTATATTTTACTAAAAATTTTCATGTTCTCACATTCAAAACTAATTTTCACATTCAAAATTTGTTTTCACAATCAAAATTCACTTTTTCACATTAAAACTTCCTGTTTTTACATTCAAAATTCATGTGTGCCCATTTGAATTTAATGTTTTCCCATTCAAAATTCATGTTTTCACATTTAAAATTCATGTTTTCACATTCATATTTTATCTTTTTCACATTCAAAATTCGTTTCAACTTTCAAATTTGGTTTTCACATTCAAAATTTCTTTTCACATTCAAAATTTTTTCCTCATTTAACGAAAAAACAAAATGCAACGTGTTGAGCTGCCATTTATAACCTTTAAAAAGAAATACCTAAGAAAATATGGGGCTTCCCCTTGCAAGGGGGAATAAGCAAGTATCTATTCCCTATGTTCTTTTGTTATCGCTTTGTTTGTTTTTTTATTGAGAAATTTGCCTAAAGATATGATAAATTTAAGAAAGAATGAGATGCAATAACATTCTCAACTTTCAATGTTCAAAATAGGCCATTTGTATGCAAGGATGTACAGTTGAGGGCCTCACTACAGTATCCTAGTTTCACATTTCTTTTCAGCAAGAAGAGGAACTTTTAATTCCCCGGGTGTTGCTCATTGCCAGTTCATCGCCATACAATTCATTATTTTATTTTGGAACGTCCTTTAGTAAGAGCTCATGGAAAAAAAAACCTTCTCTGATGGAAAATTATTTAAATATTTAGTAGAAGACTTAGATAAAAAAAACTAGACTCTCGTTTCCTCTTAGAAGCCCATATTTCCAGAGACATTATTATTGCCAGTTTGTCGCTATAAAATAAATTTTCTTTATTTCCAAATGCCCCATAGAAGGAGCTGATTTTTAAAAGAAAAAAATAACATAAACATTACTTTTCTAGTTTAAAAAATACGGTTTTAAAGACCAAGATGAAATAAATGTTTAGAAGACCTAGATAGAAAACATCTAAATTTATTTCCATTCAAGATTATTTTTCAGGTTTTTTTCTTATTGGCAGTTTGTTGCCATAAAACATATTTTCCTCACTTCAGAACTCCCACTATAAACAGTTAATTTTAAAAGCCAGGAAAATAACAAAATCGTTTCTTTTCAAATAAAAACAAATAATTAGAAACAGCTAATTGTAAAAACAAAAACATATCAAAAACATAACTTTCCTAGTTTAAAAAAATTGACTTTAAAAAAAATCAAGATGAAAGAAATGTTTGAAATACCTAGATGAAAAACACTTAGATTTCTTACTTCCTTTTTTAGGCCTATATTTCCAGTGTGTATATAATTGACAGTTTGTTGCTAGAGAACCCATTTCTTTATTTCGGAGCACCCTGTAAAAATTTCATCCAAATAGCAATATAACAAAGAATACTATTTTAGTTAAAAAAGCTTATTTAGGAAAACCAAGAATTATTTTTTGTTTTATTATTGATGAGAAATAAACGTTGATAAGAGCTACATGAAAACCCTAGATTTCTTATTTTCTTTTTGAATCTGATTCGTAATGCAAAGTGAAAGAGATCTTTAGTATTTTGGGAGGAAAGACTGATACGACATGTATATATTTTTTTATTATTTTGTGAGAATGCTAATCTTACTGAAAGGAGGATATTATAAAGGATAGTACTTTTCTTGAAATAGATAACAGAAATTTAAATATTCATAGAGTAACAATAATAATAATAAAAATTATTATTATTATTATTATTATTATTATTATTATTATTATTATTATTATTATTATTATTATTATTATTATTATATGTCTAGTTTCTTCCTCTGATAAAGCAGTATATATAAGCTCGAAATCTTCGATAGTAAAAATGTACATACTTATGAAAAATCCATAAATGATGAATAACCAAAACAAACAGGAAGTTATTTGGGAAATATAAGTAAGTTTACTCAAGAAAAGTTTTAATTTCGATGACCGTTTAAGAACGTTTGTTTTGAAAATAAATGATAGAAAAAAATGTTTTGTTGTAATATTTAACCTAAATCTATGACATAACTTGAAAACCGTTCTTTTGGGAAAAAAATGTAGACAATAAAAAGGAATAACAGAAAAAAAAATCAGCAATAAAAACCATTTTTACCAATATTGCCACAACTTCCTAAATTAATATCTATAAGAACTAAGTTGATATAAAAAAGAAACATAAAAAATAACGACCTAAACGTGACTTGAAACATTCATAAGAATTCTCTGCCGGGATCAGACTGGTTCTCCCTTTTGTGCCAGAATGAACTATGGTGTTCAGCTACCGTAGAGTTTACGTGGGGTTAGGGGTTGTCGGGTGTGTGTGAGATGAGGCCATTAGTAAGGCTGTTGGGACTTATATTTAAGCCTGAGCATCCCCCCCCCCCCCCCCCCACATTACCTTCTACCACCTCCTCATACACGCCCTGTCACCTCCTCATCCTACAAATACTTATTATCATCACTCTCCCCAATTTAGTATTTTTCCATATGCATATGATGGCTTCTGTCCATCCCAGCATTCCTAAAATATGAGTAATATGAGTAAAATGTCGTTGAGTGTCCCATCAATCATATTCAATATCTTATTATTATCTTTTTTTTTTTAAACAGAATTTCTTCAGTTCTTAGGAGAATGCTAGTTTCATGTTCCTCTAGCCCCGACCCTCTTGATAGTTTGATTCTATTAACAATCAATTAAGTAGTTCATGGCTTATCTCAACACAGGTTTTATATATTTCGTTGCTGGAACTGTCATTACCTTGCAGGGTTAACCTCCATATTTGTTGATTAATTTATTTATTTGTCCATTTATTTTTTTTATTATTATTTTGAACAATGGAAAATATATTGGTTATAAAACCAAGTCCCCTTTTAGCAATGAAATGTACTAATTTCTACATTTCAATATCCCGGGCCTAAAGAAAGTGGTAGAAATTCTTCATTTAGAATACAGAAAGTAGAAGCAGGTGAAAATGTTTAATGGTTGGATCTCATAAAATATTTTTTATCACTATAGAAATCATCGGATATTTTAGTCGATATACTGGGTATGATGTTACCTAAATAATGGTAGTTTTAATTGCTCACTAGTTATCCTCAATTTGGGTACATAGTCCCATTATAATAAAATGCAGCAACTATCCATATATTTGTTATTTTTCTGTTTGCAAAAGAACGACGTTTATCTTTGGTGTTATCTTTTCCTCTCACCAATAGGCCCTGTATACGTGTGTAGAGTGAAGATGAGCTTTGAAATACCATGTGATCCCACTTTGGTTACAGCTCATTTTCCATTTACCGACATATACACCAAATAGTCTGGCGTGTTCTTTACACATTCTCCTATTTCTTCGTACACCTGACAGCACTGAGATTACCAAACAATTCTTTGCTCAAGTGGTTAACTATTGTACAGCAATTGTACAGAAGCTACTTTCCTCTTGGTAAATATAGAAGAGAGTCTTTAGCTATGGTAAGCCGCTCTTTTAGGTGAAGGAGACTCCAAAATAAAACCATTTTTCTCTAGTCCTGGATAGTGACGTAGCCTCTGTATCATGGTCTTCCACTGTCTCGGGGTAGAGGTCTCCTGCTTGAGGGTACACTTAGGCACACAATTCTATCTAATCTCCTTTCTTCACTCGGTTATTTTCCTTGCTGGAACCCCTGGACATAGAGCATCTTGCTTTTCCAACTAGGGGTTTAGCTTAGCTAGTAATACTAATAATGATATTGATAGAATGGATAAAGAGGGACTGTTAAGCAAGCGATATAGGCGAGTGTGTAACGAGGAAAGGTGTGTCGGATGTCAACGAAATGCTTGAAAATTATTGGTGAGTTGTCCTCTCCCTTTCTTTAGATCCACTTCCTATCAGGGGCACAACTTATTGTTTGAAAATAAAAAAAAGGAAATATGGGATTTTATTTGATGAATAGTATAAGTTCGACCATCATAAATATTTTTTTATTATGAATATGATTCACATATATTGCAATTGATTATATGTTATTTTTTTAACGTTTAACACTTCACTTGATAGTCATTTTCAATTAAACATACTTAATTTTACTAATTGATATGAATGGAGTCTGTTTGAATCGGGAAATTATGATGATTTTGTTTCAAGTAGTGTAATTGAAATACGATTTAATTGTGTTCAATTTTATTATCATTTCTCAAGGATGTCTAAATATGTAGATAGATATGCACACAGATTCAACCCTTCCCACTCCTCCCCCTTTCCTAACTACAACCTGACCGTTTCGGCAATTTGTGAGAATATGTTCTCTTGGGGTACCACATCTCACCAGGGTATGACTAATCCATCTCCGCCCTAAGCGGTGTGACAGGAAGGATATAAAGTATATATATATATATATATATATATATATATATATATATATATATATATATATATATTGCCAGATACTTGCTGTATTTTATATGCGGGAAGTTATTATTATTAATATTATTATTATCATTATTATTGTTATTATTATTATCATTGTTTTTATCATTATTGTTATTGTTATTATTATTATTATTATCATTATTATTATTATTATTATTATTATTATTATTATTATCATTATTATTATTAGTTAGTAATAGTATAAGTAGTACGCATAGTAAACTACATGATCCCTTTCAAAGTGCAGCAATTAAGTTATTATAATCCAATATAAAGCTACTCAAGTTCTTACTCATCAAACGGTCAATTAACCAACGCTATTGTGATTGGCCGAGAGAAGGTTGTGACTCAGAGACAGGATGAAAGCAACTGAGTGAGTTTATTATGGAACTCTCTCCTTTATGTACAAAAGCTCAAAGCAACAAGAAATTTCATGTTCAAAACAGACACTGTTACCGATGAAAAAAATAGACATGTTTATTCAGGTTATCTTTAGTGCGAGGGTCGAGCAAAGATATAAACATAATATATACAGAAAATGAACTATGTACGATCGTGTGACACACGGTTGGTACATGGCTCCCCCCCCCCCTAAAATGACATACTGTACATGTTAAATAGGGCACCCTGATCTAGAGAGGTGAACTGTAGGCGGGTCATCTGGCAGGAGATAAGGAGGTTTTAGACGATCAATGGAGACCCAGTCTTATTTGCCCCGAATGTTTAGTAGGAATGCTTTCGGACTGCATCGGATCACAAGGAAAGGGCCCGTGTAAGGGGCGTTAGCTGTGGCTTGCTAGTGTCGTTGCGCAGGAAGACGTGCGTTGCAGAGTGAAAGTCTGTCGGTATGTGATGCTTCGCTGGGGGCTTGTAAGTCTGGCAGCATGGAGTAAATTTTCCCACGACGTGACGTATGCGCTAGAGATTGTTGGAGGACGTTGTAGAAGGAAAAACTTCGGCAGGGACGACCAACGGGTCGTCATACTCCATTTCAACTGCCTAGACATCGAGGGCTTCTCTAGGAGTGGTCCTTAGTCCCAGGTGGACTCAGGGAAGCTGAGTAAACCAGGTGGAATCCTTGCAGCGGGACATCAAAGCTACTTTGAGGGTGCGATGAAAACGTTCAACCATTCCGTTGGCAGCGGGATTGTAGGCCGTTGTCTGATATAGGGTGATGCCCAGGAGATTCGCTAATGGTGTCCACAATTGAGAGGTGAAAGTGGTACCCCTGTCAGAAGTAATATGCTCAGGCATACCAAATCTTGCAATCCATCCTGAGAGTAAGGCAGATGTACATGAGGCGGACGTTGCAGTTTCCATGGGAAGGGCTTCAGGCCAGCGAGAGGAGCGGTCGATGACGGTAAACAGGTAACGATGTCCTTGTGATGTGGGTAGGGGGCCTACACCGTCGACGTGAATGTGTGCGAAACGACGCTGAGGTTGAGAAAAGGTGCCCACTCCTGAATCCGTGTGTCGATGTACTTTGGAAGTTTGGCAAGAAGTACAGGCACGGACCCAATCCTTAGCATCCTTTAGAATGCCGTGCCAAATGAACTTCGTCTTCAGTAGCTGTGCAGTAGAATGGCACGAGGGATGTGAAAGGCCGTGAATGAAATCAAACACCTGCCGTCACATGAGTGCAGGAATCCAAGGTCGCGGTCTACCAGTACTGATGTCACAGAGGAGGGTGGTGTTGGAGTCTTCGAGGGGGAAGTCTTCCTAATGGAGGGACGTCCAGGATGTCCTACATGCTTGATACTCTGGATCCTGTCATTGGGCTTCAGCCAGGGCATTGTAATCCAATCCCAGTTGAACGGCTGCCAACGATTTTCTTGACAGGGCATTGGCAACGGGATTCATTCTCCCAGGACTTATTGAATGGTGCAATTGTATTCAGCCACGGCGGAGACAAGGGGTCAGACTATTGTGTGAAGGCATGCACCTGAGGCATGTGGTCTGTGCGAATGACGAAGGGCGTACCTTCCAAGAAATGGCGAAAGGGATGGACAGCCAAGTCCACCCCCAGCAATTCGCGATCGAAGGTAGAATAACCCAATTCTGCATTGGACAGTTTTCTGCTGAAGAAGGCCAATAAGCGGGGCGAGCCGTTGACCACCTGCTCGAGTACTGCACCAATAGCAACATCGCTGGCATTGGTGGAGAGACGGAGATGGGCATGTGGGATAGGAAAAGTGAGAGCCGCGGCGGTTGATTGGTCCTTCTTTGCATTGCAGAAGGTCGCTACTTGAAGGGACCCCACTTCAGGTACTTTGGCTTGCCCTTGAGGGAGACGTAGAGGGAAGTAAGAGTGGCGGCAATGGCTGGCAGAAAACGGTGATAATAGTTGATCATGCTCAAGAATTCCTGTGGAGCTTTGACGGCCGAGGGTGCGGGGAAGTCCTGAACGGCTGCTACCTTCTCAGGGAGGGGATGGACTCCTTCAAGAGTGATGCGGTGCCGTAAGAAAGACACTTCGTTGGCTCCAAAGGTACAGTTGTCGTACTGGATTACAAAACCATTTTGTTGCAGGCGGTCGAGCACGATTCGTAGGTGACGGAGGTGTTCCTCTTTTGAGGAGGAGAACACAATTATGTCGTCCATATAACACAGAGAAGGGAAGTCCCCTAAGATGCCATCCATGAGACGTTGAAACGTGGCCCCAGCATTATGAAGGCCAAAACAGGAGTAATTGAAGGTGTATGTACCAAACAGAGTAATGATGGTGGTGTTGGGGATGTCTTCTGGGTTCCTAGGCACCTGATAATACCCCTTCAGGAGGTCGAGCGTAGAGAAAACCTTCACTTTGTGCAGGTAGGAGGTCACGTCGACAATGTTTGGGAGGGGATAGTGAATCTGTTCTGTTTGCATGTTCAGGCGCCTGTAATCCCTGCATGGACGGAGGGAGCCATCTTTCTGCAGAACGATGTGTAAGGGTGACAACCATATGCTGGAGTGAAATATATTATGATTGATTGGCAAGCAGGTCATTAACTGAGACATCAAATTACACTTTTCAAAGTAAGACAGAAATTTTTTTATGACATTTAAGTTACAGCGATTGGTTGTAATTGGCCGAGGCTAACTTCGATATCCTGACGAGGAGACGTGTTGTATCAATACGCCGAAATAATTACTATCAATTATCATTAATTACTTAATTACACACTTCATTAACTCCCTTACTGACCGACCAATTTTTGGGGATGGCCCTCTTATGTAATTACCGGTTGGACCCCGGCTTCATTAAGTAATTACTCCGTCATATGGGTAATTGACAGCGGTGGCTAGGTCACCGCAACTTCTCATATTTACAGAGCTTTGGAATTTAGGTGATCCTCCGTGTTCCTGTGTATTTGCTCCCTGGATTTTGTAATCTTCGCTCTGCTAAGTAGTGGGACAACTTCAGAATTTTTCTCTGCTTATTTGTTCCCTTGTTTAAAGGTCTAAAGGACGATCATGAGTGGCAGAGACAAAGGACACTGATATTGTCTTACTCTGAAAAAAAAGCGGTAATTTTAATCGGAAATTCTCCTTAAAAATATACTGTTCTCGGCTGTATTTCAGTAAAATACAGACGGCTGTAATTCTACCGTAATTTGATACTAAATTTCACGGGTTGGTAACCTTAATATCACTCCTTTATGTCAATAAATCCGTTTTTAAAATGGTAAAAATCTTGTAATAAATGTTGCAGGGCATTCAACGTTTGTTAATGCAAATTTTTAACTGTGTAGAGACTGACAATATATAAATATGATCATTGGCCAAACTCCGTCTCCAACCAAGCGAGGACCAGGGAGGGTCAGGTAATAGCTACTGATGACTCGACAGGTAGATCTATAGGGTCCCTTGAACTCCATATCCTTAGCTCACAAGGATGGTGAGGTTGCAGACACTAAAGGAACTAACGAGATTGAGCGGGACTCGAACCCCAGTACAATAGGTTTCAAAGAGACTCCCGAAACTTTGTTTTATTAATTTATTACCTCCCGCTTTTATATTTTATAATTCAGTTTCTTTGAAGAGGAGGATCTACCCAAGAACTTTCGTCTCCTTACGTGTTCCCATGTTTAATAGGCTTTTTTCTTATAACAGGGGTAATCAGACTTAGAATTTCATACTGTTTATGCTAGTTTTCTTTTCCTTTTTTAAAGATGTGGCTTCATCCCTAAAATCTAATCTTGCTTTTTTCATGTGTATTTTAACTTTAATCTCTTCCCTTTTTATTGATCTTTGGAATTTTCCCTATTCCGGTATTTCTCAAGTTTCTATAGCCTTCCTTTCTTTTAATGAGGTTACTCGCAATGTTACTCTATGATGCCAGTGTGACGGAGCCGAGTGAGGGTTGTGAACTCAAAGGCAGGATGCAATCAACTGAGTTATATTGTTATAGAACACTCTCCTTTATATACAAAACCTCAAGGCAACAGGACATAAAAAGTTAACAAGACAGACAATGTTACAGAGGAAACAGCAGACATGAATTTTCATGTTCGTTTAGTGCGAGGGAAGAGCGAAGATACAAGCATAATATATGCAAAAGGAATTATGTACAATTGTGTGACACACGGTTGGTACATGGCTCCCCCCCTAAAAATTACTTACTGTACATGTTAAATAGGGCGCCCTGATCTGGAGAGGCGAACTGTAGGCGGGTCATCTGGCAGAAGATAAGCAGGTTTTAGACGATCAATGGAGATCCAGTCTTCTTTGCCCCGAATGTTTAGTAGGAATGCTTTCGGACTGCGTCGGATCACAAGGAAAGGGCCCGTGTAAGGGGGCGTTATTGGTGGCTTGCTAGTGTCGTTGCGCAGGAAGACGTGCGTTGCAGAGTGAAAGTCCGTTGGTATGTGATGCTTCGCTGGGGGCTTGTAAGTCTGGCGGCACGGAGTAAATTTTCCCACGACGTGGAGATCGTCGGAGGAGGTTGTAGAAGGGAAAATTTCGGCAGGGACGACCAACGGGTCGCCATACACCATTTCAGCTGCCGAGACGTCGAGGGCGTCTTTAGGAGTGGTCCTTAGTCCCAGGAGGACCCAGGGAAGCTGAGTAAACCAGTTGCAATCCTTGCAGCGGGACATCAAAGCTGCTTTGAGGGTGCGATGAAAACGTTCAACCATTCCATTGGCAGCGGGGTTGTAGGCCGTTGTCTGATGTAGGGTGATGCCCAGGAGATTCGCTAATGACGTCCACAATTGAGAGGTGAAAGTGGTTCCCCTGTCAGAAGTAATATGCTCAGGGATACCGAATCTTGAAATCCATCCAGAGAGTAAGGCAGATGTACATGAGGCGGACATTGCAGTTACCATGGGAATGGCTTCAGGCCAACGAATGGAGCGGTCGATGACGGTAAACAGGTAACGATGTCCTTGTGATGTGGGTAGGGGGCCTACAACGTCGACGTGAATGTGTGCGAAACGACGCTGAGGTTGAGGAAAGGTGCCCACTCCTGAATCCGTGTGTCGATGTACTTTGGAAGTTTGGAAAGAAGTACATGCGCGGACCCAATCCTTAGCATCCTTAGAAATGCCGTGCCAAATGAACTTTGACTTCAGCAGCTGTGCAGTAAAACGGCACGAGGGATGTGAAAGGCCGTGAATGAAATCAAACACCTGTCGGCGCATGGGAGCAGGAATCCAAGGTCGCGGTCTACCAGTACTGACGTCACAGAAGAGGCTGGTGTTGGAGTCTTCGAGGGGAAAGTCTTCCTAACGGAGGGACGTGCAGGCTGTCCTACAAGCTTGATACTCTGGATCCTGTCGTTGGGCTCCAGCCAGGGCGTTGTAATCCAATCCCAGTTGAACGGCAGCCAACGTGTTTCTTGACAGGGCATCGGCAACGGGATTCATTTTCCCAGAGACTTATTGGAGGGTGCAATTGTATTCAGCCACGGCGGAGAGATGTCGGCGTTGACGGGCGGACCAGGCGTCAGACTGTAGAGTGAAGGCGTGCACCAGAGGCATGTTGTCTGTGCGAATGACGAGGGGCGTACCTTTTAAGAAATGGCGAAAGTGACGGACAGCCAAGTGCACCGCCAGCAATTCTCGATCGAAAGTAGAATAACCCGATTCTGCCTTGGACAGTTTTCTGCTGAAGAAGGCCAATGGGCAGGGCGGGCCTTTGACCACCTGCTCGAGTACTGCACCAATATCGACGTCGCTGGCATCGTTGGAGAGAAGGAGAGGGGCGTGTGGGATAGGAAAAGTGAGAGCCGCAGCAGTTGATAGGGCCTTCTTTGCATTGCAGAAGGCTGCTTCTTGAAGGGGACCCTACTTCAGGTCCTTTGGCTTGCCCTTGATGGAGGCGTAGAGGGGAGCAAGAGTGGCGGCAATGGCTGGCAGAAAACGGTGATAATAGTTGATCATGCCCAAGAATTCCTGCAGAGCTTTGACGGTCGAGGGCGCGGGGAAATTCTGAACGGCTGCTACCTTCTCAGGGAGGGGATGGACTCCTATAGGAGTGATACGGTGCCCTAAGAACGACACTTCGTTGGCGCCAAAGGTACACTTGTCGTACCAGACTACAAGGCCGTTTTGTTGCAGGCGGTCGAGCACGATGCGCAGGTGACGGAGGTGTTCCTCTTTTGAGGATGAGAACACAAGTATGTCGTCCACATAACATACACAGAAAGGGAGGTCCCCTAAGATGCTATCCATGAGACGTTGAAACGTTGCCCCAGCATTACGATGGCCAAAACAGGAGTAATTGAAGGTGTATGTACCAAACGGAGTGGTGATGGCGGTCTTGGGGATGTCTTCTGGGTTCATAGGCACCTGATAATACCCATTCAGGAGGTCGAGCGTAGAGAAAACCTTCGCTTTGTGCAGGTAGGTGGTCACATCGGCAATGTTTGGGAGGGGGTAGTGATCCGGTTCTGTGTGCATGTTCAGGCGCCTGTAATCCCCGCACGGACGGAGGGAGCCGTCTTTCTTCAGAACGATGTGTAAGGGTGACGACCATGGGCTGGAGTCCTTTTGGCAAAGGCCCATTTTCTCCAATTCGGCGAACGTCTGTTTGGCGGCTGCCAATCGTTCCGGTGCCAGACGTCCAAATTTTGCGAAGACTGGGGGTCCCGTCGTCTTGATATGGTGATAAATACCGTGCTTGGCAGGAACCGTGGGCGTTTGGCGAAGTTCTGGATGGAAAAATTCCGGGTACGACGTGAGGAGGTGGGCGTAGTCATCCGTGGGTGCGCTGATGTGGAGAGCGAGGTTAGAGGGGGTGGGTTGAAGAGGTGTCGACAAGTACGAGTCTGCGTTGACCAATCGTCGGTGTGCGACATTGACCAGAAGGTGGAAATGAGAGAGGAAATCCGCACCGAGGATTGGCATTGTGACGTTAGCAAGGAGAAACTTCCAATTGAATTTACCGTTTCCGAACGATAATGTGAGGTTCTCGTAACCGTAGGTGGGTATCGCAGATCCGTTGGCAGCTACCAAGCGGACGTTGGCAGATGTAGACAGACTACGTCGTGTCTTGAAGAGTTTCCTTGGCTAAAGAGAACGACAAGCACCCGTGTCTACCAAAAATCGCACGCCCGTTTTTGCATCCTGTAAAAGGAAAAGATTAGAAACATGGGAGGCCACCGCCACAAGCGATGGCCTACTTACACGTTTTTTGGCAACTGACAATCCTTGGCACATTTCTTCGCGGTTGCCCCGAATATGAAGTGGTAGTAGCAAAACTGCGGCGGATGGGAGGTAGTAAGTGGCTGTAGAAGTCGTTCGTTGGGGCGCGAGCGATTGGTGGGTGGTGGGCGGCTTTGTCGCCGCTTCGGCACGTCACGGGGTAGGCGTGTATGTCCTACGGCATTCATGTCAGTTTCGGTTGACGTTGAATAGGCATCCTCGTCGTCAGGGGTGGATGCGTTGATGGAGGTCTTGAAGTGGCTGTCCATAAGGGCGTCGGCTTTGGTCATCAAGTCCTTTATGGGTAAACTATCGACATCGGGTATGGCAGCGCGTAGAGGTTCGGGTAAACGGCATATCCAAAGGGCACGAAGTAGTTTCACCTCACGAGGAGAGCCGTCTGCGGCAGGTTGAAGGCGAGCAATACTGGTCATTTCCCTGAGGGCAAGCGAAGCCCTTTGGTCCCCCAACGGTTGTTGCGAGAGCTGAAAAAGCTTTGCTATACGGGCGGCTGGCGACGGCGAGTACTGCTGCAGAAGGTATGTTTTGAGGGCGTCATATGCTATTGGGGTGTCTCCTTGTTCACAAAGCCAGTCGGATATTTCTGGGAAGGTGTCCTCGGGTATCGCCGCGAGAACATAATCCGCTTTGGTGGTTGAGCGAGTCACGCCCCTGATACGAAAGTGGACTTCTGCACGCTGAAACCAAACAAACGCCTCTTCGCTGGCGAACGGTGAAAGTTTCAATGGGGCGGCCGCAGCGCCAACTGCTGTAGTAGAGTCCGTCTCCGTCATAATACCAACGGTGGAGGGGCGAGGGAGGTGGGGGTGGAAGGCAGTGGGAGCGAGTCGACTTCCGGGGTCACCAATGTGACGGAGCCGAGTGAGGGTTGTGATCTAAAAGGCAGGATGCAATCAACTGAGTTATATTGTTATAGAACACTCTCCTTTATATACAAAACCCCAAGGCAACAGGACATAATAAGTTAACAAGACAGACAATGTTACAGAGGAAACAGCAGACATGAATTTTCATGTTCGTTTAGTGCAAGGGAAGAGCGAAGATACAAACATAATATATGCAAAAGGAATTATGTACAATTGTGTGACACACGGTTGGTACACCAGCAATCAAGTTATGGTATTCTACTATGAGTAAGATCTGATATTTCCCTTCGTCCAGGTAGAGTTTTCAGTATTAGGCAAAAAAAGAGAGGAAGTTGAAAACTCGTATACAAATTATGGCGAGTAAAAAGAAGAAAAAGAATAGGCAAAAACTTGATAAACAGTAGACATGCGTCGATTTAAATATATGGTAAAAGATAGCTGAAACAAGGCAACAATAGGCTATGAATAGAAAATTTATTAAACAGAATATTAGCTGGTAA
>NC_090749.1:68676866-68684366 GCF_036898095.1 Palaemon carinicauda
TTTTTACACTGAATCTCTTTTGACAGGATGTTACATAATTGACATTTTGCCCTTCTGCAAAAATGTGCAGAATGTCTGCACGATGTTTTTGCGCATTCGAGCGGTTTGATGTAGGTGTGTTTTATCATTATGTGTGTATGTGATTTTGTGTGTATGCCGGTAGGTATATATAGAGAGAAGGTGGGTATGTTTTAAGCAATAAGAGTTAGTCGTGAACAATATTAAAACAATATGACAGCACATATTTGTATACTAGTGTATACTACCCGTCAGAAATGACGGTGAAATATTGAATTAAATATGCACTCAAACGCAAAAACACAGATTTAACCCTTCCATACCCCTTCCCCTTTCTTTGAGCGAAACCCCCATCTTACCATGGTATGATTACTTCATCTCCCTTCTACCCGAGAGACGAAGAGAAGCTGAGTAGTTATACGTCGGGTAATGCTGCTGAGCGTGACTGGAAATGTATATATATATATATAATATATATATATATATATATATATATATGAACTGTCAGAGAGAGACCATAAGCAGACGCGAGTGGCAGGACATGTCTGAGGCCTATGTTTTATGGTGGACTAGTAGGGGTTGCTGATGATGATGATATATATATATATATATATATATATATATATATATATATATATATATATATATATATATATATATATATATATATATATATATGTATATATATATATATATATATATATATATATATATATATATATATATATATATATATATATATATATATATGTGTGTATGTATGTATCCAGGAACCTGCTGTTAATTATAAAAGAGAAATTCATACTTGAAATTAACAAATACTGCACAAGGTGTGAAACAGATCGGACTACAACCAAAATTTTGTGAATGAAATAAAATCTGCTATTTAATAGTAACGATTGTATAAATAGATCTGTAGCAAAGCGATTACTACTCGCTTTGGGTGGAAAAGCCAATGACCATGGCTTAATGGTTCTATTGACGATAAAGATATTTTTGTGCAAGAAAAAGTTTAACCTACATCAAACAAGTTTTAATTGGGAGATGGGAAACAAGATTTTTAATATTTGATAAAAATATATGTATATATATACATTTATATATATATATATATATATATATATATATATATATATAAATATATATATATATATATATATATATATATATATATATATATGTATGTATGTATGTATCTAAATATATATATGGAATGAGAGAGAGAGAGAGAGAGAGAGAGAGAGAGAGAGAGAGAGAGAGAGAGAGAGAGAGAGAGAGACTCACACATACTACCTAGAGCCAAAGCATCCGTAAGAACCTTGCAATTAAATAAACTATTATCCATTCTCTAAATTGTTGTTTTCTTAACACAATCTTTTAATCCTCTTACCTCCCCCTTCCCCCACTCCCTCCCCTTCCTCTCCCCCCTACCTCCTTTCCCCTCATCTAAAAAAAAAAAAAAAAACGCTCTGATCTCTGTTAATTCCAAACTGTGAGCAATGAACGTAGTTTATCTCCAGGCAGATGAGATAACTCTGGCAACCTGGATCCTCTAGGGACATTTCACCTATTCTCCCTAACCTCTAACTTACCCAAACTTCCCCTTCTCCCTAGTGCTCCTCCCCTAAACCCCACCCCCACCTTACTTCCTTTCTCCCTAGTGGTGCTTACTTAATGCACCTCACAACATTTACCTGGAGGTCCAATTGGCTTTTGAATGTCAGCATCATTTAGCCGGGAGAGAGGAGGTGCCATGCTTGGCTGGTCTAGGTAATTGTAGGGAAATTGTAGGGGATTTAGCCTTGGGGAATTAGGGAATTCATTGGTTGGATCTCTGTTCCAGAAGTCTATATGTAGGGTCTTCCTTGTGTCTATTTGTTCAGGATTTATATTCCTTTAGGTGTTGAATTTTTCCCATGTTTAATTGTTATAAAATATGGTAATGGAATAAATATATTAAATGTAAAATTTTGAATTTTTTTTTCGGTTTTATTTGCATCTTTTTTTTAATTTTTGTATTCTTGCATTTTTTTTTTTTTTTTGCTGATTAATTTCTATAAAATATGTTTTTGGAATATATATATTTTATGTGAAATCCGGATTTTGGTTTTTCTAATGTCATCTTTGCCCGAAAGCATATTTATTTCTTTAAATTTGGTTTTAATAAGAAATTCTGTATTTAAGGCATATAATAATCCTTGCCCTATTCTTAATTGCATGAATTATGAAAGTACTTCAATTTGGAACAAAAATATGTTATATTGGCTACTGATAAAGTAATAATAGTAATTGCTTTAATGTTAACTATATTTGAATGAAATAGCGGAAATTTTAGTATTACAGTCAATACTAAATTTCTTATATAGTATAAAACTGTATATAAACGCCCATACAAAGATGTTTGAATAACTGGAAATGCATAAAAAAAAAATATTGTAGTTGAGAGTGTGTTAGTACATGTCACTTGTCTGGAATTATGTAACTCACAAACAGCTCTACTGATTTCTTCAATACCAAATTGTGTATTATATTTGGATGAATAATATTCTCAAAGGGATAAGGCACATGTCAACTAGGAAAGAGTTGAGTAACATAATTGGATACTATATTTTGGGTTTGTTTAGCCCATTCTTTAGGCGCTCAAAGAACAGAGGGATACAGTAGTTTTAGGCATGTGCAACATAATTTAGGCAATGGAAATATTAGATTGCCTGAATTATTATTAGACAGTTGTGAAAGTGAACAGATAATATAATCATAAAAACATTAACGCATATATATATATATGTATATATATATATATATATATATATATATATATATATATATATATATATATCTATATATATACATATATATATATATATATATATATATATATATATATATATATATATATATATATATGTATATATCTATATATACAGTACATATATATGTATATGTGTATATATATATATGTGTGTGTCTGTGTGTGTGTATATGTGTATGTATATATATATATATATATATATATATATATATATATATATATATATATATATATATATATATATATATATATATATATATATATACATACACATATACACACACACAGACACACATATATATATATACAAATATACATATATATGTACTGTATATATAGATATATACATATATATATATGTATATATATATATATATATATATATATATATATATGGGGATGTGTGTATACATATATATGTGTATACTGTATATATGTATATATATATACATATATATATATGTAATATATATATATATATATATATATATATATATATATATATTTATATATATGTATATGTATACACACACACACACACACACACATATATATATATATATATATATATATATATATGTGTGTGTGTATTATATATATATATATATATATATATATATATATATATATATATATATATATATATACATATATGTGTGTGTATATATATATATATATATATATATATATATATATATATATATATATATATATATATATATATATATGACAATCTAGAATATATGAATATAATCATGTTTTAATATATGAATAAGTAGAAATCCAAATCTAAGAATATTTTATCAAACATAAAACAAAATGAATTTTTTTTTCATAACATAAAGAAATGTATAACTATACAAATAACTGTAGTAAGTATCAGGAAATTTATGAATAGAAGAATATATTCATCCTCAAGCAGGTACATGAATAAACTGACGGGTACCAATAAATATTGAAATTTATGGTCGCCCAACCATCCATCTTTGCCAATATACCGTCAATCAAAAAAAAAAAAAAAAAAAGATTAACAAAGATTGTAACCATAAGATATATACAATCTTTTTTCCTCGTTCTTCTTTTTGAGGGATATTTCCATATTGAACACAGTTTATGGTGACTCTAAATTTCTTTTCATTCTGAGAACTGAGATTCTGAATAGATTGTGTTCCAAATTTCCTGTTGAAAATACAGATTGGAGGTAGATAGAAGTTTTATCCTTTGGGGACCATTGATAAAGGTTCGATGGACTAGCGGTTTAAATTTTGAGGATTGAGATTGAAAATAGATGAGTCTACTCTTTTTTTGCTTATATGAAGGGAAAATAGATTCTCCAATTTCCGTTTTCTAGTTGGTGGAGTAAGACTAGATATTTCCACAACACCCTTGCCTGGCGATCTGCCGTACTGGGATTCAAGTCCCGCCTAAGCTCTATAGTTTCTTGTGGTGTCTGCAGACTTACCATCCTTGTGAGCAAAGGATGTGGATTTGAGTAAATTGTGTGTCTATCTGCTGAGTCATCAGTAGCCATTGCCTTGCCCTCCTTAGTCATAGCTCTGGTGGAGAGAGACCTGGGCGCTGACCATTATATATAGTCAGTCAGTAGTGTACTGTCACTGTCCTTTGCCTCTGCCATTCACGAGCGATATTTAAACCTTGAACACTTTATAAAGTTTTTATAGTTATGGTGGCCCGTGCGTTAATGTTCCTGACTGGTGAACGCCAGACTGAGTTTCGAGTCCCTCAAACTCGCTAGTTACTTTGGTCGCCACAACCTCACCATCTTTGTGAGCTAAGGTGGGGGTTGTCGTTTTGGGGAGCCTATGGGTCTATCAGCTGAGTCAACAGCAGCCATTGCCTAGCCCTCCTTGGTCCTAGCTTGGGTGGAGAGGGGCCCTGGGTACTTACCACATTATATATAGTCAGTCAATAGGGTATTGTCGCTGTCCCTTACCTCTGCCATTCATGAGCTACATTTAAACTTTTAACACTTTATAAGTTGAAAATAGCTATAACTAGTTTTGGATCTAAGAATATATATTGAATAACGACATACAATCAATTCTGTCTTTTAAGAACAGATATTTGGAAAATCACAAAGGTAATTATTTCTAAATATGTCTGAATGTTATTTATGAAATGTGACGACATTTCATGGAAAGCTGAGAAAAGACTTGATTAGATTTTGGGGTGAATCCAGATCTGAATGGTGTTTTCCTTTTCTTCATCACAATATATTTCTAGACGCCATTATGGATATCAATATTCTGGGAATCTGTGGGCGCTACATTATCTTGAGGGCTCCGGATCTGATTTCACTGTAAGGCGTTTTACTTCTTTGCACGTTACTAAAAACAAACTATATTTGACTGGCCAGATAGCCTTTATACCATGGTCTTTCACTGTCTTGGGTTAGAGTTCTCTTGCTTGAGGGTACTTTCTTGCATATTTATTCTATCTTATTTTTCCTCCTCTTGAATACTTTGAAGATTTTATAGTTTATATATGAAATATTTATTTTAATGTTACTATTCTTAAAATATTTTGTTTTAATGTGTAGGTAGTAGGTTGGTCAGGGCACCAGCCACCCTTTGAGATACTACCGCTAGAGAGTTACGGGGTCTTTTGACTGGCCAGATGGTACTACATTGGATCCTTTTCTCTGGTTACGGTTCATTTTCTATTTGCCTACACACACACATACACACTGAATAGTCTGGCCTATTCTTTACATATTCTCCTCTATCCTCATACACCTGACAACACAGATTACCAAAGAATTCTTCTTCATTCAAGGGGTTACTACACTAAATGTTCAGTGGCCACTTTCCTCTTGGTAAGGGTAGAAGAGACTCTTTAGCTATGGCAAGCAGCTCTTCTACAAGAAGGCCACTCCAAAATCAAACTATTGTTCTATAGTCTGGGTAGTGCCATAGTCTCTCTATTATAGTCTTCCACTTTTTTGAGTTATAGTTGAATTGCTTGAGGGTACACTCGAGCACACTATTCTGTCTTATTTCTCTAACTCTTGCTTTGTTGAAGTTTATTTGGAGATATTTATTTTAATGTTGTTACTCCTCTTAAAATATTCTATTTTCCTTTTTTTTCCTCACTGGGCTATTTTCCCTGTTGGATGCTCTGGGTTTGTAGCATCCTGCTATTCCAACTAGTGTTGTAGCTTGGCTAGTAATAATATTGTTAATAATGATACATGACTTGCAGTTTATTTACATCCTTTTAATTCCTTTACTTACAGGGCTATTTTTCCCTGTCGTAGCCCTTGGGCTTATAGCATCCTGCTCATCCGACTAGGGTTGTAACTTAGTAATAATAATAATGATAATAATAATAATAGGACTATTTGGATCCTTCTCTAGGTACGGCTAATTTTTCCTTTCCCGATACATACACCGGATTTTCTGGCCTGTTCTTTACACATTCTTCTCTCTCCTCATACGCCCGACGACACTAAGATAACCGAAAAAATCTTCTTCACTGAAGAGTGTTAACTACTTCATTATAATTGTTGACTGGCTACTTTCCTCTAGGTAAGGGTAGAAGAGAGACTATAGCCATAGTAAGCAGCTCGTCTAGGAGGAGGACACTCCAAAATCAAACCATTGTTCTTTATTCTTGGGTAGTGCCATAGCCTCTGTACCATGGTCTTCAATTTCCTTAGGGTAGAGTTCTCTTGCTAGAGGGTACACTCACGCGTTCTATTCTATCTATTTCCTTATTTCCTTTCTTCTCTTGGCAATATTCCCTGTTGGAATCCTTGGGCTCATAGCATTCGACATTTCCAAATAGAGCCGTAGCTTAGCTAGTAATATTAATATGGTTTGCTACGAATCTGGAAGTATATATGCTGACTCATCATATCTCCGTAGGTTTATGGTGATCCTCTGGGTCATTTTATTATCGTCTCAAATAAAAAAAGTAGGAATAGACCAAAGTTAGGATCAGATTTAGATGGAAGTTGCTCCTTGGGAGAGACGGACACTACATCCTCTCTCTCTCTCTCTCTCTCTCTCTCTCTCTCTCTCTCTCTCTCTCTCTCTCTCTCTCTCTCTCTCTCTCTCTCTCTCTCTACTTCAGAATAATCCTATTTAAAAATCGGTGCCCATACACACAGATCGAGGTCGTATTCCAGGGAATCCTATTTTTGGGAATCGTCTTGAGTCGAGCTGGCTGAAAAGAAGTCGATTTACATTTGGGGGATCGGAAAGAGTTTATTTTTCTTTTATTTTCCTTTTCCAATTTGCTGTATTGCTGTTCTAGTGATTTTTGGGATTATTTTCTTTTCTGTCTTTATTCATGTTTATCCTATGTCTATGTTCGGAAGGAGGAGTTTAATTTTATTTTTATTTTCTAATTTGCTTTATTGCTGTTCTAGTGACTTTTGGATTGTTTTCTTTTCTGTCTTTGGTTATATTTATCCTCTGTCTATATTTGTACGTGTTTTTATTTAGGATGTGAATATGTACACACACACACTCACACAAACACACACACACATATATATATATATATACATATAATATATATATATATATATATACACTGTATATATATATATATATACACTGTATATATATATATATATATATATATATATATATATATATATATATATATACATATAATATATATATACACTGTATATATATATA
>NC_090749.1:68689366-68701866 GCF_036898095.1 Palaemon carinicauda
CTGTGTACTTGCACATCGATGTATTTTCTTCAATATCTAATGGATTTGTGTTTGGTTCATACCCCATGTGTTCATCCAATTTTGTTGAAATTGGTTTTATATTCTTTACGTAATATTAACAATCAAAATGCACTGTGTAATTTTTACCTCAATGTATTTTCCTCAAAATATAATAGGTTTTACCTTTGATCATACCGCATTTATCTAAAATGTTGCAGAATCATCCTTGGATCATATCCAACATGACTACCAAGTTTGGTCAAAATCGGTATTGTAGTTTTTTATGTAGAGTTGCTCAGAAACAAACAAATAAATAAACTACATAAATAAATACATAACCTTCGCAAAGTCTTCGAATTTGGCAAAGGCAATGGATAGTGATTATTATTATTATTATTATTATTATTATTATTATTATTATTATTATTATTATTATTATTATTATTATTATTATTGATAACATTACTTACCTTCGCAAAATCTTCAAATTTGGCGAATGAAATAATTTAATGATGAACTTTTTTTTTTTTTATTTGGTTTAAAGAAATGACGTTTGCAAACAGGCGAAATGATATGAATACAAAAGGCGAGAATAATGAAAGGGATTATGATATCATACCCTTCCTCCCTCTCCCTATCTCCTCTCTCCCTTATTCCCCTCCTCTCCTCATCCTCCCTCCCTCCCTAACCCTGTCTCTTCCTTTAACTGCTCTCCTATTAATGTCTGAAATTTAGGTTAGCTGAGGTAAAAGGACACAACGAGAGACCTGCATAAGGTTTCCCAAATGTAAATGAATATATTGGGTCTCTATTCATGAGATTTGCGTATGTTAAGACTCGCTATCTTCGTCAACTTTACGGATATGCGTGTCTGAGTATGTTTATATATATATGTATTGGCTCATGCTTATGTAACTTTATCGCATACTGGGTTATAATGTATGTATGGATGCTTCAATATATATATATATATATATATATATATATATATATATATATATATATATATATATATATATATATATATATATATATATATATATATATATATTCAAATAAGCCATATATATTTTGATATATTAATGTCTGGATTCTCTTAACGACCTCGGGATCAGAGCCCCAGGCGAAATCTCACAAAGACAAGAGCTTGGCTCCGGCCGGGAATCGAACCCTGGTCGGCAAGCTTATGGGTTAGTCACTGTCTATATAAGCTTGCCGACCAAGGTTCGATTCCCGGCCGGAGCCAAGCTCTTGTCTTTGTGAGATTTCGCCTGGGGCTCTGATCCCGAGGTCGTTAAGAGAATCCAGACATTAATATATCAAAATATATATGGCTTATTTGAATATGAAAAACACGTAAAAATGTGCAAAATTTATCATATATATATATATATATATATATATATATATATATATATATATATATATATATATATATATATATATATCCTATCATTATGATTGAGATTAACAGTAAAAGACAGAAAAAGAAACACTAAACCTGAGCAGATTCTAACATGTAAGAAAAAGAAATGAACATGGACAGGACATATAATGAGAATGACAGACAGTAGTTGGACATTAAGAATAGTGACTGGCTCCCTACAGATTGCAGAGGAAGCAGGGAAAGGAAGAGAAGACGATGTATTGACGAGCAAAGAAAATTTGCTGGTATAGACTGAGACAGAAAGACCATAAACAGACGCAAATGAAAGGACATGTATGAGGCCTTTGTCCTACAGAGGATTAGCAACAGATAATGATGATGATGATGAATTATATGCATACAAATATAAACAAATATTAAGTAATTTTTTGGTGTGTGACTGAGGACTGAATCCAAGAATGAACTTATAGTTGCTCAAATATTAACCGTTAACCATTGCATGCAATAACCAATCGACATTTTTCTTCACAAGCATTCGGGCTGGTTCTTCAGTTTAATGAGATTTCCTTTTCAATAACTATTTCAGTAACTCTTTAAGTATTGGAGAGAGAGAGAGAGAGAGAGAGAGAGAGAGAGAGAGAGAGAGAGAGAGAGAGAGAGAGAGAGAGAGAGAGAGAGAGAGAGAGAGAGAGAGAGAGAGAGAGAGGGGTGAAGTCAATGGTTCAATCTGCGCAGAGGGTTTAACATACATTCTTTATTTTTGCATGAGATCAAGGATGATGTAGAAATCTGAACTTAGTTACTATGGTAACGTTTTATTGAAACTCTTAAAGAATATTTTATGTCAACCATCATCACAGAATTATTTTTGTTAATATTTTCGAGAGTATCATGCTATCACTGAAGCATTTCTTTTGTAAAGTTTCTTGTATTTCATAATTACCATTTGTAATGTGTTGATGGACGGTATATTTAGTCTCGTATCTATGTAATATACATTCCAGCATCTCGTGCTCCAAAAAAACAAGCTCAGACATAATTGTGTATATCTTCTTCTCCATCGTTATCACTTCATTAGGGAGTCGGTTGCCTGATGCCCCCTCTCCAATGGCTTCTATTAAAGACATCTTTTTACACCAAACCTCTTCTCTCCAAACAATCCAACATCTTATCTCGTCATCTAATTCTTGGCTTCCTTCTTGATCTCCCCCCCCCCCCAAATAAAAAAAACCGCCTCACTCCCTCCCCACCATTCATCCTTAACATGTGCCCACACCATCTCAGATTTGATAATCATATCACCTTCTAATATTTACTACACCTGCTATTTTTCGTATTTAAAAATTTTCCAACCTTTCAGGCAGTGATATATATATATATATATATATATATATATATATATATATATATATATATATATATATATATATATATATATATATATATATATATATATATATATATATGTATATATGTGTGTGTGTGTGTGTGTATGTATATACGTATATAAAATGTGTGTGTGCAACTTATGTAACTAATTCATTCGTGTTTATTCCTACTCTCAATCACTAAGAAGCAAATGCTTCTCAACATTAGATTCTCTTTAGCTTCATGACTAGCACCAAAGAGAATTGGGATAGGACCATCTTGCCCTCCCAAGATTCAGGATTGGATGCAGGAGTGACAGAGATGGCTGAAAGGATACGTTAGAGACATTCCTGTGTTAATTCAAAATACACAAAGGGGTTGGGGAATGCAATTATATATAATTCAAGTCTCTTCGTGTATAAAATATACCTTAGGCAGAAAGAATTAGATAATAAAAATCTTTCATATATATATATATATATATATATATATATATATATATATATCTCATATATATATATATATATAATATATATATCATATATATATATATATATATATATATATATATATATATATATATATATATATATATATATATATATATATATATATATATATGATATCATATATATATATATATATATATATATATATATATATATATATATATAGTATATATACATATATATATATATATACATATATATCATATATATATATATATATATATATATATATATATATATGTATATATATGTATATATATATATATATATATATATATATATATATATATATATACATATATATCATATATATATATATATAATATATATATATATATATGTATATATATGTATATATATATATATATATATATATATATATATATATATATATGTGTATGCATATATATAATATTTGTATATATATATTATATATATACATATATATTATATATATATATATACATATGTATATTTATATATATATATTATATATATACATATATATTATATATATATATACATATGTATATTTATATATATATATATATATATATATATATATATATATATATATATATGCATATACATATATATATATATATATATATATATATATATATATATATATATATATATATATATATATATATATGCATATACATATATATATATATATATATATATATATATATGTATATATGTATATATGTATATTATATATATATATATATATATATATATATATGTATATATGTATATATGTATATTATATATATATATATATATGTATATATATATATATATATATATATATATATATATATATATATATATATATATATATATATATATTTGTCACATATATGCATAAACTCATGCATTTTCAGATATATCAGGGCATATTAACCTCATCCTGGCACAGCTTGAAGAATCTGAAATATTAATTCGAGCATTTTGACTTGCAAATCCGATAAGCAATCAACAGCTGTGATATGCATTTTGAGTGTGCGCTTCGAGTAAGAGATTTCATTTGAATTTGGTAAGTTCTAAAAGGACTGAATTCAGCAATATTCAATTCTTTTACTTTGATTTGTAAGAAATCTTTTAGAGGAGTTTTGATAATATTCCATTTAAGAAATTCTCTATTCGAATTAAAGATTTTTAAAGAGGCATATTTCAATTTTTTGTTACAAACAACAATTTGGATTCTCTGTGTATACTTTGATGGGTGACAATTGTGTTATTTCTGAGCGGTGATACCTTAACGTGATTGAAATGATTTGTGTATCGCCATGATCAGCAATGTTGTACTATTCACGGTTAGCCATACTAGGTTAGTTTCTTGTGAGCGATCAGACAAGTCTCCCACCATCACCAATTCGTACCGTCCATCGTGGTGATGAAAACTGGCTAAACCCCAGATATAAATAAGGACATGTCTGAGGCTTTTGTCCTGCATTGGACTAAAAACAGCTGCATACGTAGAAAATATTTTTCTCAATTAAAGTTTTTTCAAAGTGTATGCTTTCTATTTCTGATGGAAATTCAAAATTAAAAGACACGAGATTTAATGAGTCTTATTTTTGGATGTATTCATGATAGGTGCCACTAATTTTTCAAAGTTGAATTCACCAAATTTTTATTTCGCAAAGAACTATACATCAATTTCCTTAAGTGAAATCCATAGTAATCCTGAAAATTTATGAAATACTAAGACATAATTCAGCATATGTACAGTTGGCTACAGTAATTCCGGTACACTTCACGGAAAGCTAAGGAGACGTCTAACAGCTGTACAGTATAGCAGGTAACGCTCTGTTTAGCAAAAGAGAAACTGTTAGCAGAGCTGCATATAAAACAAAACATCTAAGCTGGTAAAAACGTGATCAAGATTATTCATAATAAAATTAAAAGGACGGTTAAGCAAATAACACTTTTTTTCTATAATAATGCTTTTGATGGCGTATTTACAAGCTCAACAACTTTGTTTTACTGGCCGTGATGCTAACAGTTTCTCCTTTGCTAAAAGCAGTGTTACTTTCTACAATGTAGCTTACAGCTCTCAGACGTCGCCTTAGCTTCCAAGTGAAGTGTACCAGAATTAATTATGTTAATTGCACAGATAAGTTTTTGAAAAGTTCTAAGGCTGGCTAACAGTACAGAGATGCATTTGAAAAGTTCAAAGCCGGATAAACAGTACGAAAAAAAATTTGATAGGTTCAAAGGCTGGCCAACAGTACAAAAATGCATTTGAAAAGTTCAAGGGCTGGCCAACAGTATAGAGATGCATTTGAAAGGTTCAAAGGCTGGCCAACAGTATGAATTTGAAAAGATGAAGAATTGAAACCAGCAAATCACGAAAATGAATTGTCCACAAAATCTTGAAAATAATTGCACTCAAATTTCCCAAAATGCCATTTTCATCATTCCAATCTTAATATCATTCAACAGAGCCCGAACAGCTTGAAGTTTTAATTGTCAGCCCGGCAGAATCTTATTCGTCTGAATTCAGAGAAAAAATCCCTAAAATGCTGAATTGGCCCCTCTCTCTGTGGCGGGATGTTGCAAGGACAACCCCCCACACCCTTGAATCACACTTACTGACAATGGTCTCCTCAACACATACTTTCCCCTTACGTTATCTAAAACTGGACTCTTAGACAAAAGGACACAAAAAACAAAACATAACCTCAAAACTATATTTATTGATACCAAAACAATCACTTAATACTAAAAAAATCACCAACCATATTCCATAACCAAAAAAATCACACTTAGCACTACAATCTTAACTTACTATATATAGAAAACACATTCAAATAAACCCATGAAAAACAAAACTTAAAGCTAAAAATTCCCTTCAACTCCAAATATAAACGCAATTAATATATATATTTCTGAGTGGACACCTTCGTCCACCCAAGGGCCAACAGTCTTTAATTGCCCCAAACTACAACTTTGTAGCAACCGCAACACTGACAAATATCAACACAACTGCATTAATTGATTTGGGTCGTGAGTGTTGCAATCATAATCATCATCATCATACGTAATCTTGTTAAACAGGCCAGGTCATCAACGCTTGGGCAATCCAAATGAGCAGTCTAACACAATCAATTACAGGCCAGGTCATCAACAATCGTGGTCCAAAACAGCAGTCCAAACAAAATCCTTTATCACAGGCCTGGTCAGCAACAATAAGTCAACTTTCAAAAAAATAACTCTCCAAAGGAGGAATCACGGCCTGCCAAAATAAAAAGAAAAACACTTATGAACACTCCTAACTAACTTAACTATCGCACTATAATCAAAGATAAATAATAAATTGTTCCTATCATTCACAATCTCTACAAGCAAAGATAAACAAAACTGTACTTACTTTTGAAATATATAAACACTTTCTCGCTGGTCAGAAAAATGATATAAAATATAATCCAGCATTCACAAACGAACTGTCTCAAGCTGCAGTCAAATAAAAAAAGCATTCGCTCCGAAACATTCACCACTGTCGTAACCCAACTAAAAAATGTAAACAAACAATCTCATTTAAACCAACAGTCTTCCTCACCACAAACGATCGTTAACCTAACTACTTTCGCTCGCTAACACAATATTTCTCTCTCTCTCTCTCTCTCTCTCTCTCTCTCTCTCTCTCTCTCTCTCTCTCTCTCTCTCTCTCTCTCTCTCTCTCTCTCTCTCTCTCACAGGATTTGGCAAAACAAAAAAATAAAAATAAAGCAAAAATAAATCCTCCACATTCCTCCCCCCTTACTTTGCCAAATCCTTCTCACACAACACTTACATTATTTTTTTTCATAACCCAGTCGCAGTCGGGAACGGGACCTCTACTCCGAGTAACTGGGCCTCCATATACTCTCTCATTCACTTCTACCTTATCACAATCATTCGCTACATTAACACTATTCCTATCTAAATCCCTATCATCTAATATATCATGTACAATCATATCTACCTCGTTCTCATCTGGTCCTATAATTACACTCATTTCTGTAAACAGTTCATCCATTTCATCAAAAACATTCTCAACTTTAGTAAAAGATTCATTCATACTACTAATCATTCTCCTATCTCTCACTCTCGCATTCGTCATCCTTTCTTTTACATCACCTAAGGAAAAGCCACACACACTATAGGTATCATTCATGCTCAGCCATGATTCATCTGTATTAACACATTTATCTTCCATACACACTTGCACATTTACACCCTTGTTATACTTATTTCTATTCTCACTTTTACTTATAAAATTTCCCCCTTCTTTCATCTTTACTTAAAGCTCTTGTATTCTTCCTTTTCTTATATTCTACTAACACCAATTGTTTATTTTCCAGCCCTAACTTCTCATGCATACTAGGTTCATACTTGCTCATTTCCAACCAATTATTCATCCCATTCTCACAAACATTGATCCTATTCCTTCCACACACACAGGAGGACTCGCCCAGTTGAACCCTCTCACACTCTAGTTTCCCGAACATCCTGGCTGGCCTAATCCCTTCTTTCTACAAACCCTAGCTATATGCCCATCTGCACCACATTCAGTACACTTACCCCGCGGCTCCTTGCACATTCTAGCATAATGACCATCCTTACCACAATTACCACAAATCACATTCATACGATTACTCCTACATCCACTTGCTACGTGCCCAGTCATACCACACCGATAACACTTAATCACTTTCTCTTTCTTACAGTCGCTAATACGATGCCCTGTCTCTCCACACCCGAAACATGCTCCTAATGCCCATCTACATTCATTCTTCTTATGACCTACTTTCCCACACCTATAACACTTTTCATCACGGACACGGCTATCTGACATACCTCGATGTGCACTCACACTCCTATCCCTATTGCGCCAATTACCCTGCCTAAATCCTTCATTTGTCCTTACAGGTATTCCCACATTACTCGCCCTAACACTCCTATCTACTACATAATCAGCTACCCTCATTGGTCCTCTCAAAATTGCATCCTTATAACTACCAAATTCTATTACACTTTCTTCCATTCCAGTTCTTACACTCACAGATTTACTTTCTTTCATGCACCTATCTAACTCATAATCCTCAACTATCTCTAGTATATCATCCCATGTCAATCTCTCTTGCGTCCACCTCATTTTCTCTTTGCGTTTCAAATTAATAAATTCACACACATTCTCAGGTACTGTTGCCAAAAACTTCCTCATTAACTCCTTATTCTCATTTATGCCTTCCTCCCCATACTTCTTCCTAGCTAACGTTTCCAACCTACATACGTACATTGATATCGCTTCTCCTGCATTCATCCGTGCTTCATCAAAATCATTCTTACGCTTATACCTAACACTCCCTTTCATACGTTTTACCTGCTCAATTATTCTCTTTTTCACACTTTCATAATCAACGTCCCCTACACTCATTATCACTCCATACATCGTCAACAAATACCCAGTCAAATATTCTCCTAACTCCCTAGCCCAAACTCTTTTACTATCACCATACTTATCCTGACAATACCTCTCATACTCCTTGAAAAAATCATATACATCCCTACTGCTATGCTCATTGAACCTTTCACACCGAGGTACCTCTCTCATAAACACAGTCTTACACACATCACGTTCATTCTCACTGCTATCATCACTGTCTACTCCCTTGTTACCTTCTTCCTCATTTGAATATAATGAATCCACTTCCACACTTAAATTCCTATCCTTAACCATTCCCTTCTTACCCTTTTTCTTACTTACCACTTTCACCCATTCACGATCGTCCTTGCTATCAGCCTGATACTTTTTCTTCTCTTTCTTCACATCACTTTTACCTTTCCTTTCATCTTTCCTCTCACCTTTCTGTTCATCCTTACTATGCCTAATTCCCTTATCTTCAATATCACCATCACTATTACTACTATCACTATCACTTCCCTTCCCATTATCACCTACCTCAACCTTCTCTTCCACTACCAACCCATTTCCCGAAGCTGAGGACACTCCTCCGACTGCACCTTCACCCATTATAGTTTTCATCATCCCCATGACTTGCCCCATCATATCTTCCATTCTTTTCTCCATTCGTTCTTCATTCTGTTTCATCCTCATCTCAACACATTCTTCCACTCTCTCTACTGTCCCCTTTAACTCCCTAAGCTCCTTCTGCATCGCCGCATTCTCCCAGTTCAACCTCTCATTCTCTATTAGCAACCTCTCCTCACGCTCCTTACTCAGCCGCAATTCCTCCTTCAAAACCTTTACCTGTTCTTCCATTTTTTTCCAGTCTTAATTCTAAATTCGTATCCTATCAGTCCTTCGTCAAAGAGTCCAGCTATCAGTCCCGCCTCAGCAGTCCCTGTTCGGGCGCCAAAATAATGTGGCGGGATGTTGCAAGGACAACCCCCCACACCCTTGAATCACACTTACTGACAATGGTCTCCTCAACACATACTTTCCCCTTACGTTATCTAAAACTGGACTCTTAGACAAAAGGACACAAAAACAAAACATAACCTCAAAACTATATTTATTGATACCAAAACAATCACTTAATACTAAAAAAATCACCAACCATATTCCATAACCAAAAAAATCACACTTAGCACTACAATCTTAACTTACTATATATAGAAAACACATTCAAATAAACCCATGAAAAACAAAACTTAAAGCTAAAAATTCCCTTCAACTCCAAATATAAACGCAATTAATATATATATTTCTGAGTGGACACCTTCGTCCACCCAAGGGCCAACAGTCTTTAATTGCCCCAAACTACAACTTTGTAGCAACCGCAACACTGACAAATATCAACACAACTGCATTAATTGATTTGGGTCGTGAGTGTTGCAATCATAATCATCATCATCATACGTAATCTTGTTAAACAGGCCAGGTCATCAACGCTTGGGCAATCCAAATGAGCAGTCTAACACAATCAATTACAGGCCAGGTCATCAACAATCGAGGTCCAAAACAGCAGTCCAAACAAAATCCTTTATCACAGGCCTGGTCAGCAACAATAAGTCAACTTTCAAAAAAATAACTCTCCAAAGGAGGAATCACGGCCTGCCAAAATAAAAAGAAAAACACTTATGAACACTCCTAACTAACTTAACTATCGCACTATAATCAAAGATAAATAATAAATTGTTCCTATCATTCACAATCTCTACAAGCAAAGATAAACAAAACTGTACTTACTTTTGAAATATATAAACACTTTCTCGCTGGTCAGAAAAATGATATAAAATATAATCCAGCATTCACAAACCAACTGTCTCAAGCTGCAGTCAAATAAAAAAAAGCATTCGCTCCGAAACATTCACCACTGTCGTAACCTAACTAAAAAATGTAAACAAACAATCTCATTTAAACCAACAGTCTTCCTCACCACAAACGATCGTTAACCTAACTACTTTCGCTCGCTAACACAATATCTCTCTCTCTCTCTCTCTCTCTCTCTCTCTCTCTCTCTCTCTCTCTCTCTCTCTCTCTCTCTCTCTCTCTCTCTCACAGGATTTGGCAAAACAAAAAATAAAAATAAAGCAAAAATAAATCCTCCACATCTCTCTCTCTCTCTCTCTCTCTCTCTCTCTCTCTCTGCAACTTGCAGTTCTGACCCGCGAAAGTTGACCAGAATTAGATTAGTTTTGGGGAGTCTGAGCGATGCATCGCCAATTGCACCATCTATCGTTTTGAACCATCTCTTTATTGTCCCCCTCAGGGACCTATCTGTTTCGTATTATATTTCACAGCACTCTAGGACTTTTGCAGAGTTTTATTTCTGCGAATTTCTTTTATTCACTTTGATGGATTGAGCCGTGAGATGAATATATTTCATATATCTTTTTGAGTTTTAGCGAGTTTTAATTTCTACGGATTATATAAATCTCGATGTTTTTTGTTTATATACCAATCATGATATTAAATTACAAATTCGTTGATTAAATTCAACGGTCTTCGGATTTTGGCAGAGTTTTATATTAGCGCATTAGCATGAAAGGGAAAATCGGACAATAGTTTATATGTTCTGTCAAAGTTGTAAATTCGAAAACATTTATCAAGTTGTTATATTCGTTAGAAATTCATTGGTTTAAAGGTTGAAAGGTCTCTCATGAATGGCAGAAGCAAGAGACAGTGACAATGCCTTAGAGACTGATTATACATATATATAATCAGCGCCCAAGAACTCTAGCCACCGAAGCTAGGGCCAGGTAATGAGCTGTTAATATCTTAGCATGTAGATCTATAGGCTCCCCCAAACCCCCGATCCTTAGCCCACAGGTATGGTTAAGTTTCAGTCACTACAAGAAACTATCGACCCTGAGCTTGTCTCGAATTCCAGTCCAGTAGATCACCAGACAGGAACGTTTCCAATTAGTTATTAGTCTTCCGGTCGAATTATATAAGTTTAGGTTCCTGTCAACTCTATTGATTCCGATAAATTTGAAAATATTTAATAAGTCTGAGCATGTTTAATTTTCTTCCAAGTAGGGATGCCTTAACGCTGTGTAAGTGGTTGCGTATAGCAATGATCAGCAAAGCTGTACTATTCAGGGACACCAATACTATACTCATTTTTTTTATAATGAGGCGCATTTGCAGCGACTCGCAGCGGTGCCTTTTTAACTGGGAAAAAGTTTCCTACTACCTGATTGGTTAGAATGATCTTGCCCAACCAATCAGCGAGCAGGAAATGTTTCCGAGCTTAAAGGGCACCCCTACGAGTCGGTGCAAATCTGCCACGCCAAAAAATAATTGACTATAGGTTGGTTTGCTGTGAGCGATCATACAAAAGTCTCCCGCCATCACAAATCCGTAGTTAGTAAACATGGTGATGAAAACTGTCCAATTCCCAGACATAAATAAGGACATGCCTGAGGCCTTCGTTCTGTAGTGGACTAGAGACAGCTGCATTTGTTGTTTGTTAACAGAAATTTTACGAAATTATACATTTCGGTGACACGCTCCCAATATTAGTTGATGTATAATAAGTGGATAGGCTAAATATATGAGTATAATTTATATCTATAGAGTCTCGCTGTTTTTGTGTTTGCATCAGAAGTGCTTAATTTTATGAAGAGATTTATTTCCAGTCTTTTTTATTAACTTCTATAATAGGATAGTGGCTAATTATTTTTTCTTTAATCAAAGAATAGCGCCCTAAGGTTGCAATCTGATACAACACTCAAGAAGCTCCCATTACAGTTATCGTTATACTGTAATGTAA
>NC_090749.1:68706866-68711866 GCF_036898095.1 Palaemon carinicauda
TTTTTTTCTTTTTTTTCTTTTTTGTCTTATTGGATGGATATCAAGGTTGTGAAATTTACATTCGGTTGTGGTGAATGTTGGTTTGGTTTTTAAGTTCTACGAAGGTAATATAGTGTTTTGTTGCTTGCTTCTTAAGGCTGTAAAAGAAAGGTATTGAGGGATATTAAGATTATGGGCTGTTTGTTTGAGTTTTATTAATTGGTAGATGGATTAAAATTTCTTTAGGTGGGGTTGACATTATTATTATTATTATTATTATTATTATTATTATTAGTTATTATTATTATTATTATTATTATTATTATTATTAGCTAAGTTTTAACCCCAATACTGTAAGGCCAAGGGGTCTAAGAGGGAAAAAATAGCCTAGTGAGGAAAAGGAAATAAGTAAATAAATAAACTACATGAGAAGTAAGGAGTAATTAATATAATGTATCTTAATATAAATAACAACGCTACAACAGATCTTTCATATATAAACTATTAAAAGACACTAATGTCAGTCCTATTCCAGGTAAAAAAAAACATAAAAACTTCAGAAGTTTCACCGATTCAGTTGCCGGATTAGGAAGATCGTTCCACAATCTGGTCACTGCCGGAATAAAACTTCTAGAATGCTGTGCAATATCATTAAAATGATATGTTCAGTGGCCACTTTCCACTTGGTAAGGGTAGAAGAGATTCTTTAGTTATGGTAAACAGTTCTTCTAGGAGAAGGACACTCCAAAATCAAACAATTGTACTCTAGTCTTGGGTAGTGTCATAGCCTCTGTACCATGGTCTTCCACTATTTCGGGGTAGAGTTCTCTTGCTTGAGGGTACACTCTGACAACCTATTTTATCTTATTTCTCTTTCTCTTGTTTCGTTAAAGTTTTTATAGTTTATATAGGAAATATTTATTTTAATGTTACTCTTCTTAAAATATTTTATTTTTCCTTGTTTCCTTTCCTCACTGGGCTATTCTCCCTGTTGGGGCCCCTGGGTATATAGCATCCTGGGCTGTAGCTTAGCAAGTAATAATAATAATAATAATAATAATAATGATGATGATGATGATGATGATGATGATGATGATATGATGATCCTTGAGTTATATTAGATGTTGGTTGGATCATAGGACTTTTTTGGAATCGTAATAAAGGTCATTAGATAATAATTTGTTTTAGTAAATGTTGGTTAGATTTAAATTTAGAAATGGATATACGGATCGTATGAAGGGGCATAAGATTGTAAATTGTTTCTTGGCTTATATGAGAATTGGATTATAGAATGGATTTGGGATTGTGTAAAGATGTCTATAAGATTACAAAAGATTTCTTTGGACTTTAAGAGATATTAATGTTCAAACTATAAAACGTTCTATAAAATCACTAGTATTAAAGACCTCTTAGCTCTTATAGGTACTACGTAAACAAGTCCCATATCGTAACTAATAAAAAGAGCAAAATACTCGTAGGTTTGAGGATTAAACCGGTCTAGATTAAAGAAATGAAGTCTGCTTTGTTCAAGGTAGTCTCGGTTTCTCAATTTTTCTTGAATGGTTCTGGTAGATGGATTTCATTGACGGCTTGAATTTGGCGATATCTAATCAATGTTATTTCGTGGTGGGTCATTCTGAATTAGCATATAATAAGAGTATTGTCCTTAATGTGTCTTCGGAAATTTCATGTATTTCTATGATGCCTGATTTAGGTCTTCGTTTTGTATTGAGTGGCACTTTTAAATAAGTAAGTTTTGGTAGTGGACAAATTCTTGGCTTTATTTGAAATATTCCCAAAATTCTTTAGGCCATGCTGTATATAACACTTTTTTTGAGTCCCTGGGTTTCTCTGTGACAGAGAACGTGCAGTTTGTGAACCTGAAATGTTATGCAGTCTCTACATATAACATTATAGCCTCCGGATTACGTTTCTCTTACCTTTTGAGTTCCATTATCCAGTGCGGGCCCCTATAGCAGCCTAGATCTAAGCCCTAGAATGTACGAGTCTAGGGTATGGTAGAATAAAGGGAATATTAAATTTGATGTTCTTGTTACATTGTTGCTACCTTTTACGTATTGAAAATCTATTTGGCCTCTGAAATCTATTTTGTTGTTCCACGTATGATTTATATATATATATATATATATATATATATATATATATATATATATATATATATATATATATATATATATATATATATATAGTATATATATATATATCTTGGATACTCATTATCCTCTGCCAACCGACCCGCCCCCGCCCCCAGACTTACAGTGATTCCTTATTTTAGTCCTTTGCGGTAGTGTAGCTGCTTTCTGGATCATAAACAAAATAGATTAAGTAAAATGTTGTGTGCTAAGTTCCGAAACTTATTTTGGTAATCAGCCATTTGCTAAAATGTGGTTTGATAGAATTTCACTTTCGTTTTATGACATAATTAATAGCCGTTAAAGGCGGGAGAACTAGTCTCAAATACAATCACACAACAGGATTTGATATCAAATACTCTGGCAAAACAGGTAAAAGACTGATTCAAACTGCACCCTCACGTCTCATAAACATATTCTTGGAAAGAATCTGTGCCGTGACGGTGCCGTGATGTGATGGTTCTGTGACGGTGATGAATCGTTTATTGTGAACACATCTATATATTTACAGGGAAGAAAATTTTGACGAAATGGACAACGAAACGTGATGCCCGCAGTGACATGATAAATAGTATGAATACATAGGCACAGTTGACGGAACAGTGACGTGACATGACGTGATAAATATTGTGAATCCATAGCACGGTTGACGGAACAGTGACGTGACATGACGTGATAAATATTGTGAATCCATAGCACGGTTGACGGAACAGTGACGTGACGTGACGTGATAAATATTGTGAATCCATAGCACGGTTGACGGAACAGTGACGTGACGTGACGTGATAAATATTGTGAATCCATAGCACGGTTGACGGAACAGTGACGTGACGTGACGTAATGAATAGTGTGAATACATAGCACGGTTGACGGAACAGTGACAGACGTAACGTGACATGACGTGACGTGAAGTGATGTGACGTGACGTGACGTGATGTGAAGTGATGTGACGTGGACGGTGCAGTATGAATGAGGCTTAAGGGGTCATGGTTGCACTTTGATGGCAGACGGGGGCACAGCCTATCAGCTCTCGGCGTTGACGTCCTAACTACTACTGCTCTTCTAGGCATATGGTTTGGGGCTTCTTTTTAAAAATGACTTGTAATTAGTCTTGAATGTTTAAATAGGGTTGTGGTAGCCTGGTGGTAGCGTCCTTGTCTGGTGATTGCCTGACAGGGGTTCGAGTCCCACTCAAACTCGTTAGTTCCTTTGGTCGCTGTACCATCTCCTTCCTTGTGAGCTAAGGATGGGTGTGTTTGAGAGAGCCCATTGCCTGGCCCTCCTTGGTCCTAGCTTGGGTGGAAGAGTGGCTTGGGCGTTGATCATATGTAATATTGTCAGTCTCGAGGGCATTGTTCTGCCATTCATGAGCGGGTCTTTAAACCTTTAAACTGTCCAGTAACGGGGTAAACATGCATGTTGAGGTCAGAGCATTGCTGACAACCGTTACCCAAGTTTTGTAATGCCCTACTCACCAAGCCCACTAGGATGCATTTCTTCCATGCCCTGATAACCTCATTAGGTCATAGGTTAGGTGACCTCTGTAACGTCTTATTTAATCTTACCTGTTTATATATAATGATTTGCTGTGATAAGCAAAATACCAACATCATAATCTTTGTCTATTATATCAGATAACATAGAGTTACTAAAGATCTGTTTGAGATTTTATGAGATGAATGGTCAGCGAAAATGAATCTGGTGATTAAATGATATTGGATTTCATATTAGACATTACAAGGAATATTGTTGTAATCTATGCCAGACCTAACTGTTTATCAGACATAGAGATATTAATGGTATTGATTTACAAAAATACCAAAGTTCTAATCTTTCATAACCATTAATATTTCTTAATCAGGGAATAGAAATATTCTCTGATCACATGATTTCAGGGGAAAAAATGGCAGGCTAGAATGTCATTTTTTCTAGACAGGAAAAACATAATTTTCAGGAAAATAGTGTTTAATTGTGATAGACTGTCCATATATTATAGAAAACTTTTATGTGAGAGAGAGAGAGAGAGAGAGGAGAGAGAGAGAGAGAGAGAGAGATGAGAGAGAGAGAGGAGGAGAGGAGAGAGAGAGAGAGAGAGAGGGGGGGGGGGTGTTGGGGTGGTGGTAATCAATTTTCCTAGCAAAATTTAGATTGGGAAAATGTACACGAAATACGTACAGATATGAAATATAGGCATATATGCATATGAGTGTTTAGAGAGAGAGAGAGAGAGAGAGAGAGAGAGAGGAGAGAGGAGAGAGAGAGAGAGAGGAGAGAGAGAGGAGAGAGAGAGGTGTGTGGGGTGGTGGTAATCAATTTTCCTAACGAAATATAGAATGAAAAAATGTACACGAAATGCGTACAGATATGAAATAGGCATATATGTATATGAGTGTTTAGAGAGAGAGAGAGAGAGAGAGAGAGAGAGAGAGAGAGAGAGAGAGAGAGAGAGAGAGAGAGAGAGAGAGAGAGAGAGAGAGAATCAATTTACTAGTGAAATTTATACGCGAAAGAGACAGAAAATCAAAATGTGAAAATACATACATATATAAAATAAGATATATTTCATGTACATGAGAGAGAGAGAGAGAGAGAGAGAGAGAGAGAGAGAGAGAGAGAGAGAGAGAGAGAGAGAGAGATAGAGATTATTTTACAATTTACTGGAGTAATTTTAAAATCAAAAATACAGAGTCCAACAAAATGACAAAAACATGGAAAGGTAAATAGTTATTAATATATATGAACGTATTTTATGGAGAGAGAGAGAGAGAGAGAGAGAGGAGAGAGAGAGAGAGAGAGAGAGAGAGAGAGAGAGAGAGATCTTCATGGTAATCCACAAGCTTACGTAAATACCTCTTAATATCTGATAAC
>NC_090749.1:68721866-68744366 GCF_036898095.1 Palaemon carinicauda
ATACATACATGTGTTTGAGCGTAAATTTGGGTGCGCACATTTAAACCAGTATAGCAATCATTTGGCAAAAATTACTCTCTGGACCATAATCTTGTCCATGTGAGAAAATAATTTATTTTCTAGAAAATAACGACAGACTGAAAGTAATTTTGTCCTCACAAAAGAACTCACAAACGGGACATAGAATACATTACAAGGGATATGGACATTGTGTAGGATACTTTGGCCAAGTAATAGGATGCATATAGGATCCATAAAGGGGGACGCAGAAGGATTCAAAATGCATACGGGCGTCTCATAACAAGATTAAAATCCCCGACACAGATCTGGCAGCAAGGCTGAGATGTTGGAGCCATGAATACAAATACAAGCTATTTGGACCCCAAATGGTATGGTTGGGGGATGGGGGTTGCATTTCTTTTTTGTATGCGTCACCTCAAAGGAGAAAGTAAATTTAAGAATTCAGAGGCAGATTTTATGAGGTTGTTCCTACTTCGGTGGTGGTGGCAAGTAATGATTTTAAAAGGAAATATATAAGATTTTATTATAAGAGGTATTAGGCTTCTTGGAAGCTTTGAAGTTGTTTTAGACACACCTGGTGTGAAATATCAAAAGTTATGACTGAAAAACTACATTTTAAAAAGAAAACAAACACAACACCACCACCTAACCTAAGGGTCTCCGCCTAACCTAACCTAGGCGCCATATCCTCTCCTACTTAGACTGTCATATTCTTAGCCTACCCTGACACTATATCTCAACCCAGCGTCTGTTCCCCAACCGATTTCATTCCTGGCAACGGAACGCTAAATCATATGTCTTGAATCGTAAAACTAGCCTCATATTATCGTATTTAATACCAAGATAAACAACAGCCTACATATAAATAGAATTGATATCACAAATGATAAGAAAGTTTAAGGCTATTCCTACTAACTACATCCGCCCTGGCAGGTAGAAGGATTGCCCTCTTTGTAACTGGTACTACCTAGCGGCGAAAGGATTGACCTCTTTGTAACTGGTACTACCTAGCAGCGAAAGGATTGACCTCTGTGTAACTGGTACTACCTAGCAGCGAAAGCATTGACCTCTGTGTAACTGGTACTACCTAGCAGCGAAAGCATTGACCTCTTTGTAACTGGTACTACCTAGCGGCGAAAGGATTGACCTCTTTGTAACTGGTACTACCTAGCAGCAAAAGGATTGACCTCTGTGTAACTGGTACTACCTAGCAGCGAAAGGATTGACCTCTGTGTAACTGGTACTACCTAGCAGCGAAAGGATTGACCTCTTTGTAACTGGTACTACCTAGCGGCGAAAAGATTAACCGCTTTGTAACTGGTACTACCTAGCAGGGTAAAGTGTTGACCTATGGGTTAGCCATAAATAAATTATTGTCATTTAGAAATTTAAGTGTTTGTAAATGCAAGTACTCATTTGGTAATCATGGTAATTTTTAAAAATGTGAATAAGTATATTTTAGGAATATTCTTAAGAGGTGAATAAGTATATTTTAAGAATAAGATAATAATGGTTTTAATTCATCCCTTAATAAGTGGTTAGACCATTAGGGGAATAATGACATCTTTAGGAAGATAACCATTCCATATATGAAATGAAAATTCTCCTTAGGATAAACATCTGATCGTTAATCTGAGGTCAAAGTGGATAAAGATCGCTTTCTTTTATTTTAAGACAATTATTCAACTCAGGTCTTTGGTGCGGTGATTTGAATGCATTCTCTCTCTCTCTCTCTCTCTCTCTCTCTCTCTCTCTCTCTCTCTCTCTCTCTCTCTCTCTCTCTCTCTCTCTCTCAGGTGAGTCTATATTCTCCATAAACATCAAAGAAATTGATAAGACAAGAACTTTCTGGAAGAGAAATGAGAGCAAGATCCACAAAAATAGACCTCCAAAGAATACCATTTAAAAAACTCTACCCACCACAATACGGATTCCCTCCGAATTTACTCCCTCTCCCTCCTCCTCCTTTATCATCCCTCTGTAAAGGGGAAACCTCCTTGCATTTGCCTTTGAATTCTAGAATTCGATCCTCCCTTTGACACGACATGTACAAATGGCGAATTACTTCCTCCGCCCGGAATTCAAATGTCTTGTTTTGCATTCATGACTCCAGCATCAGTCTGGCTCGAGCTTTTGCACTATCCCTGTATGTGTATGCGTCTGCACTTTAATCCTATTATGAGAGGCAGGATGCATTCAGTGTCCTTCGTGCATCCTTTAACTAAGATTGAATATCCTACGAAGCTCTCTATCCTTGGGGCTGTGTTCAGCATCCTTTTAGTCCAAGCTGTCAAACTACTGGGCAGGACGTGAAGTCCATTTTTACTATAGTGTACTATTTCCATTCCTCCCCCCTTCCTAACTTACAACCTCTCACCAGAGTATGACTACTCCCCTCTCCCGCTACCCGAGGGGCGGGAATAGACCGTGCCACTCTGCGTGAACGGAAAGATATACAGTATGTATCCGCACTAGTGTACGCGACCTGTCAAAAATGACGGCTAAATATTCTAATAGATATACACGCACTCACTCTCACCACAGTATGACCAGTTCCTCTCTCCTTATCCAGGGGATGGAGATAGCTGAGCGTACCCTGAAAGAAATATGTATATATATATATATATATATATATTATATATATATATATATATATATATATATATATATATATATTTATATATATATATATATATATATATATATATATATATATATATTTAGATATATTTATACAGTCATACACTTCCTCTTTATCATATAGGGGAGAGAGAGAGAGAGGCAGACACATAGATCTTTATTATATAGAGGGAGATTCCATTCTATTTTATGCTTGTGTCTGCGAAGTTAGTGCGTGATAATCCTTTAGTTAGGGTGTCATAATGTGCCTGGGCAGGACCATGATGATGTGTTTTTATGTTTGTTCCATTACTGTTATCTCTAGTACCTCCTTATGGTTCTTGATTGGGATTAACTCAATGGAGATATGAAATAAAAACTGAGAGAGAGAGAGAGAGAGAGAGAGAGAGAGAGAGAGAGAGAGAGAGAGAGAGAGAGAGAGAGAGAGAGAGAGAGATTAATTACACACACACAAATATGTATATATATATACATATATATATATATATATATATATATATATATATATATATATATATATATATATATATATATGTATATATATATATATATATATATATATATATATATATATATATATATATATATATATATTATATATATATATATATATATATATATATATATATACACATATATATATATATATATATATATATATATATTTATATATAATATATATATATATATATATATATATATATAAATATATATATATATATATATATATATATATATATATATATATATATATATATATATATATATATATATATATATATATAGGCCTATGTTTGTGTGTTTGTGTATAGCATATGTTGGTATTGGAAGATCTCAATTCTCAATTAAAATATCGTGGGAGAGATAGATAGAAAGATTTAGATTTTATCAAACCGTAGCTCTCCAAAACGAAACGACCTCACAATATAACTCAGAACAAAAACCATCGAATATTCAACTTTTTATCTAATTCGAAAAAAAGATTTTATTCTTTCAAAGGAAAATTACTAAAACAGGGATATTCCTCCTGTTTTGATATTCTTTGTGATGTAGATGATCTCATTATCTGGATGCTGCATCTGAAGAGATTTTGAAACGAGATTGGCATTGGTCAACCCTTAACATGTATTGCAATGTTATAATTTATTGTTATTGTTCTCATTAATTGAGGTTGGTACAAGGAAGTTAGAACCTTTTGCTTTCTCAACAATCTTCAGCTGTGTGCTTCCAGCCCCCAGACTTTTTTTTTTTCAATCCAGCATATTTTGATACCCATATATATATACATATACATACATACATATATATATATATATATATATATATATATATATATATATATATATATATATATATATATATATATATGTATAGTGTCAAGTCAATATATATATATATATATATATATATATGTATAGTGTCAAGTCAATATATATATATATATATATATATATATATATATATATATATATATATATATATATATATATATATATATATATATATATATATATATATATAATATATATATATATATATATACACACATATATTATGATGCTTGAAATGCTTGCAGGTTAGAAGTAAAAATCAAGTGATGCTTCTTCGAAATCAAAGTTCTCCACATGAGCATTGTATGTACAGGAGTTATATGAAATAGCTGATGTCTAAAATTTTTGCACAAAGGATGTATTTGTTCTCCTCCATATGCCTTTTGCCGTTAGACACTTTACCACTGAGTTTACTAAACCCTCCGTAACTACTTTTTTTAGTGGAATATATCAGACCTGATTAGAAATTAAACTCTTGAAACGCAGTGTAAGTCGCCGGCGAGTTTGAGTTGATAGTTCAACCAACCGAAATTTGTAAGTCCATTATTATTATTATTATTATTATTATTATTATTATTATTATTATTATTATTATTAGGTAAGCTAGAACCATTGTTGGAAAAGCAAGATTCTATAAGCCCAAGAGCTCCAACAGGGAAAAATAGCCTAGTGAGGTAATACCATTTAATCATTCCTGAGTCTGTAGCTATTAATCTGAGAACAACAGCATTTTTAATATTCATGGAACAAGAGCCGGTGCTTACATATCAAGAAGCCAGATAGAGAGTGCATATGTAGGCCTACTGCATCAATGAATGCATATCATAGGAAGAAAAGATAAGGTCTACTTGGATCTGCTAAAGCCTAATTCTTAAAGGCCATATTTAAAATCCAATGTTATAATGCAGGTTGGGATTCATATCATCTTTGCCAGCTTGTATTATTATCAAATGCTGTATTCACAATCATTATAGCAAGAAGTAAACTTTTATTTTAGTGAATTTTTTCCTATAATGATCTAGTAAGTAATATTCTTTCGGTTAACGAGTGATACCCTTTGCAAAGCCATGCCCCATTAAGGGTTTAAACGCCGCTCATGAAAGGCAGAGGCAAGGAACTGTGTCATTGCTCTAGCAAGCAGGACAATGCCATAGAGACTGACTAATTTATATATGATCAGCACCCAAGCCCCCTCTCCATAAAAGCTGGGACCAAGGAAGACCAGGTGATGGCTGCCGATGACTCATCAGATAGACCTCCCGCAAACCCCCATCCTTAGCTCACAAGTATGGTGAGCTTACAGTTACTAAGGGAACGAACGAGTTTGAGTGGGATTCTAACCCTAGTCCGGTGATCACCAGTCATGGATGTTACATAGGGCACCTCAACTTTTTAGATGACATAATAAAGAGTGTATAGATGCAGAAATGATAGAAAATATCAGGCAGAAAGGGTTCCAGATTTGGGATAATAACGGGGTGGAGGCTTGAAATTCTCCAACACACAAGAAAAGGGTACTCAACTTAGTCGATAAGGAAGAAGCCGAAGCATCCATGATCGCAAAATCACTCAAAAAGCTATGAACACACGCAAAAAAATAAAAAAAAAAGCTCAAAGCAGCCGACAAGATGGCGTCTGCAAATAGGAATGGATTTACAGGAGCCGTGTTAGTTGTAGCACACTGGGATTGGGAGTTGTAACGGCTCTCCTGCCCCATGTATCCAATTCTATCCCATGTCCATTGAGAGAAGTTTAACTCTATTCGGGAAGAATAGCCATGGCTTGTTTTAAATACGTCCCTGTTATGTGCATGATATCTCTCGGGATATTCACTCCGGGGGTAGAAACCCCGTGATATCTCTACAGGTAAAATTCTTTGGTATATCACTCACAGAAATATCCCAAGGAGAATGCTGGCTATGCGGAACTTCCATCAGGATGACATGACTCGAGACCCCCCCCCCCAAAAAAAAAAAAAGGGTGTATAGATGCAGAAGTATAAAGAAAATACCAGGCAGAAAGAACTTCAGATTTTAGAGATGTAAAGAAATAGATGACACCTACGCTGAGCTCCGTCGTCCTAAGAGGATTAAACTACTTTCTGCAAGTAATCCTTTAAATTGTTCAGTTTTTCATCTCTTATTACCTGGAGTGCATGAGTTGCTTACGTTGAGAAATTAACGAATGAATTGAATGGATAAATGAAATGTTTGTTATCGGATATAATACTAAATAACGTAAAGAGAGGAAGAAGAATAATATGAATAAGTAGAATTTAAATTATTTATGAAGTGGAATGAAGAATTATATCGATAGAGAAACATATGTTTTATTGGCAAACTGAGAAACAATTGATGCTCTAGATCATCAAATACTCTGTAAAGTGAAACAGAAATTAAATACTTTGAAAAGTGAACTGAAGAATTAATGAAATTAAACTAAGATGCATAAAGTCCCAAAATTTCAGATTATATGAATAGACAGAAGTATATATTGAGAGACAAAATAATGAAATCTACACGAAATATGTAAAAAACTCGGCTGGAATTGTCTCTTGTAACAAGCTCTGTGTTTATAGATTGGCAGTCTAGGAAAATGGTCCATTTGTAGACGAAAAGTATCGAAAAAGAGAACATAAAATATCGGAAAAAAAACTTAATGTTTCCCCTAAGATGACTTGAAGTTTGTGAAAATTAAACGATAAATTTGCTAATTAACGGAGATAATCTATATTTCATAAATCGGCAACAGGCAGAAGGAGGGGGGGGGGGGCGATCAAGAAAAAGAATGTAGTTATTTATAAAGACATGGGAGAATTATTATTATTATTATTATTATTATTATTATTACTTGCTAAGCTACAAGCCTATTTGGAAAAGCAGGATGCTATATGCCCAGTGGTCCCAACAGGGAAATTAGCCCAGTGAGGAAATGAAACATGGAAAAATAAAATATTTTAAGAACAGTATCAACATTAAAATAAATATTTTCTATAAAAATTATAAAAAAGTTTAACAGATCAATAGGAAGATAAATTAGATAGAATAGTGACGCCTAAGTGTACCCTCAAGCAAGAGAACTCTAACCCAAGAGACAGTGGAAGACTGTAATGAAAACGATTTCTTTTCTAAGGATGACATTGAGAAACACGAATGGCTAATACGCTAGGAAGGACTTAATATGGAGAGTGCTACTTTAGGTTTATTTCATTGGGGTTTCTACCCCCCCCCCCCCCACACCCAACCTCTTTCCAATATGACCCCCCCCCCCCTGTACACACACTTAGGCAAGTCTGCAAGTTAGGCGAGTCTTATTTTCGTTCATGCGTTTTGTTTCTTTCTTTCTTTTTTTTTCCCAACATTTCGTATTGCTTGCTGTATCCTTTGAAGGATAAAAGTTTCTGGCATGAAAACACGTTTGTATATGACTAGTTTCCTTCATGTTTGAAAGTTTCTGTGCGGTATTTTTTCCTCCCCAGTTCTATTTCCTTTCTTACTTCAAATGTTTGGTTTTCCCTCCAAGGTTAAGCGATTTTAGAATTGGATGATAGATTTTTGTATGAATTGAGAGTTCTTGATAATTATGTTTTTCATTTTATTTGTAATATTGTTCATCTTATTGTTTTTCAATCAGACTGATATATTCGAATCGTAACTGTCTAAATAAACTTTATGTTAAAGTTTTATATATATATATATATATTATATATATATATATATATATATATATATATATATATATATATATATATACATATATATATATATATATATATATATATATATATATATATATATATATATATATATATATATATATATATATATATATACATATCACGTGTAAGAGAGAGAGAGAGGAGAGAGAGAGAGAGAGAGAGAGAGAGAGAGAGAGAGAGAGAGAGAGAGAGAGAGAGAGAGAGAGAGAAAGAGAGAGTGACTAACGTGTAGGTCTGAAAGGGATAATCCTCTTATATATGTCATTGGCGGGTCTTTATCTTTGATGATTTATAGAATCATAAGATAATATCTTACCTTCTTATATCCCCCAAATCCATCCTAGAACCTAGGGGCATGTCACCATATGACACTTAAGTTGACTAATGCATTTGTACCTCCATTCATAATATATTTGTATGAATGTTATCATATATTCCCAGCTCCACCTAAGCTTACTTTTCTCACTCTCTTCCTTCTCTAAACTCCCTTTACTGTTCCTCTATCTGTTCTGTCATCTCTTTTGCTTTCTTATTTTGAAATATCACCTTTCTTACGTGTCTCGTGTAGTTCTTATGTTGACCTATATCATTTATTCCATTGATTGGACTAATTGATCCTTTCAAAAGGAATTTTTCCAACATCCCCCATTTACCTCACACATAATGGTTAGGCTCATAATTATTTTAGATTGGAAATTATATGACTTTAAATGAATTCTCCCAATTCCTGGCATTATTATTATTATTATTATTATTATTATTATTATTATTATTATTATTATTATTATTATTATTATTATTATTACTTACTTACTTACTTACTTACTAAGCTACAACTCAAGTCTTAAAAGCACGTTGCCATAAGCCCAGGGGCCCTAACAGGGAAAATATCCCGTAAGGAAAGGAAACAAGGAAAAATAGAATATTTCAAGAAGAGTAACAACATTAAAATGAATATACCCTATATAAATTTTAAAAACTTCAACAAAACAAGAGGAAGAGAAATAAGACAGAAGAGTGTGCCCGAATGTACCCTCAAGCAAAGGAACTCTAATTTGAGACTGTGTAAGACCATGGTACAGAGGCTATGGGACTACACAAGACTAAAGAACAATGGTTTGATTTTGGAGTGACCTTTTCCTAGTAGAACTGCTTACCCTAGCTAAAAGAGTCTATTCTATTCTTACCAAGAGGAAATTGGCCACTGAACAATTACAGTGCAGTGAAGAAGAATTGTATGGTAATCTCTGTGTTGACAGGTGTATGAGGTCAGAGGAGAATAAGTAAAGAATAGGCCTGACTTATCCGGTGTATACGAAGGCAAAAAAAAAAAAAAAAAAAAATGAATCGTAACCAGAGAGATGGATCCAGTGTAGTAGTGCCTGGCCAGTCAAAGGACCCCATAACTCTCTCGCGGTAATATCATAACGGGCGGCTGGTGCCCTAGCCAACCTACTACATTACAAATAGTGGCCAGTCACATAATTGAAATATGGAAATATATCACAGCAGCTATCATAATTGAATGAGCTATCCATATTTAAACAAATATTCCACTTCTCCTTGCGTGTAGAGCAGAGGTTCTCAAACTTGGGGTAAATTACTCCCATGAGGGAATTTGACAATTTTTATCAAGAGTGAAGGAGAAGTGACCAAAAAAAATAAGAATTCGGGAAATCAAGAAAGCATTTCGTTACCTGGCGTAATGGTTAATGTTAAATTAGTCATATTATGAAAATTTGTAAAGTAAATTTATCGAAATTAAGAAACGATGTTACATCGAATAACGATAGACATTCAAAATTTATTTTAAAAGAAAATATTTGATAAGAATAAATTTTTGTGATAAAATGTTCACAGCTTTGCCAAAGGACCCAAGTCTCACAGCAACACTGTCAGTTTAAATTAACTTTGAGCATCAGCCCCTGTAGACATAATCTAATGGAAAGGTGCAATATAGTTAGTATTTACCCACTATAATAGCCCTCCTAGGCTGAATAAGCTATTCTCAGTGTTCACACTTTTTATGTAGTTTTTGTATCTTTTTCCGCACATTAAACAATAAAATATCCGAAAAACTGCAACTATTCTGTTGTTTTGTGGTGCGAAATGTTCAAATATGATAAAGGAAAATATAATTAATGTTTATTTTAGCTATATTTATCGATGCTGAGAGCATTCTTTAAATGGGAAACAGGCTTAATACAACATAACAAACAACAAAAAATTCAGCCTTTTCTAGTCCACTGTAGGTAGTAGGGTGGCCAGGGCACCAGCCACCAGTTGAGATATTACTGCTAGAGAATTATTGAGTCCTTTGACTGGGCAAACAGTACTACATTGGATCCCTCTCAATGGTTACGGGTCATTTTCCTTTTGCCTACACATACACCGAATAGTCTGGCCTATTCTTTACATATTCTCCTAATGTCCTCATACACCTGACAACACTATTACAAAAGAATTCTTCCTCGCTCAAGGGGGTAAATACTGTAATGTAATTGTTTAGTGGCTACTTCCCTCTTGGTAAGTGTAAGAGAAACTCTCTAGCTATGGTAAGCAGCTCTTCTAGTAGAAGGACACTCCAAAATTAAACCATTGTTCTCTAGTCTTGGATAGTGCTATAGCCCCTGTACTATGATCTTTCTGCTTGAGTGTAAACTCCGGTGACTTATTCTGTCTTATATATATATATATATATATATATATATATATATATATATATATATATATATATATATATATATATATATATATATATATATATATATATATATATATATATATATATATATATATATATATATATACATGAAAGATTTATTTTGTTGTTACTGTTCTTAAACTATTTTATTTTAGTTGTTAGTTGCTTCTCTTGTAGTTTCCTTTTTTCTTTTCGTCACTGGGCTATTTTCCCTGTTTAAGTCCTCGGGCTTATAGGATTCTGATTTTCCAACTAGGGTTGTGGCTTAGCAAGTAATAATAAACATAATAATAATAATAATGATAATAATAATAATGATAATAAAATATATCGAATTTGTCTTTATTCATGTCTGCTGCTTAACCAGTTTTCATCACCACGCTGGCCACTACAGATTTGGGATTGTGGGAGATTTTTGTATGATCACTCACAGCAAACCAACCTAGTATGTGTGCCATTGACTAGTACAGCTTTGCTGATCATGGTTTTGCACCCTTTAACCACGTGAAGGTATCCACACAGAGCTTGATATATGATTGTGAACCACTGATCTATGGCCTTTCCCACAAGGGATATAGCCTTTTTAATACACTTCCCACAGCATACTCTCAGCCTCCATCATCTAATATTCCTTTCCTTGAGTAATAGATTCAACTTCCACCCCCCCCCCCCTCCCCTTTACTCCCTCATAACACATAGGTAACATCCACTTCAAGTCTGGAGTGCGAACACCCCGACACCCCCCCCCCCCCTCGTCTCCACCCCGAGGAGCATAATATATTGATCGAGGACCAGGTCATATATTTTACGTTAACTTAGACATGCCTCTTCCAGGATTGCATTTTGGCGGTCTTTTAATTTCCCGTTTTCCTGGATTGGTAGTAAGGTCAATATATGGAAAATACCCCCTCAACCCCCCAAAAAATTGTAACAAAAGGTTTCTCAACTGATTCTGGTAGGTTTTAATGTACTTTTTAACATACTAAAAGTTTACCGAACTTTGACCCCCGGAAAAGTGTTTTTATCAAGATGGCGTCCAAGATGGCCGCCGAAACCTTTGAACGATCATAACTCTATAACTATCAACTCAAATTTGTTGATCTTGGTGTCTAATCCTACATTTTTGGGGGCAAAGAACACATTAAGATCATAATAAATGATGTTGGCCTATTATGTGTCAATGTTTAGGGGGTAGAGGTGGCATTTTCCATATATTTGATTGAATCTAACTGCATAACTAATTCGCATCTTTCTCTATTTCAGATATGATTCAACAATGAGTGCAAGCACAGTCAGTCAAACTTCTTGTCTAATCTGCAAGGAGGAGATTGAGGATTTCAGTGATAACTGGGTTGCAATTCAGTGGAAGGGGACAAAAGGAATAAATGATGCCAGTATAAAGTGGAAAGACGATCTTGTAGTTGAAGCTGGTATGAAAGTGCATAAAAGATGTAGTCAACAGTACAATAATGTTAAAAACATTAAAAGCCATGTTGCAAAGAAAAATAGTGCTTCTGTGCCAAGAAAGAGAACCACAAGATGCTCAAGTGGAGCTTTTGATAGTGCAAAGGACTGCATATTCTGTGGATGTACAATTGATTTGGACAAGGGACACTTTAGCTGGGTATGCACGGACAAATTTGTGGAAAGAATTTTGGAGGTCTGTGAATCCTTTTCAGATGATTGGGTACTGACTGTAAATGGCCGCATTGAATACCATTTACGAGATTTTACATGCAGCAGATGGCCTTTATCATCATTCATGTAGTAGATATTTCAGCAACCTCAAGTCTGTGCCTTTGGAGTTCCAGCATGTCCCTGATGCCAAGCGCAGAAAGCCAGGCCGTCCTAAAGATGAAGATAAGTATGAAGCATTTCAGAAAATGGGTGCTTACCTAGAACTGAACAGTGGGGAACAACTATCTGTGACATCTTTGAGCCTCATAATGAAAGGTTATCTTTCCAATCCTGATTCTGAACCCTATGAAAATTACAGTTTGAAAAAGCTCCTTAAAGAGTGCTTTAAGGAGTCAATTATATTTTCTGAAAGAGAAGGGTTGGACGATATTGTCAATATGAGAGAACAAACATCGCAGATTCTGAGATCCTATTACAAAGGAAAGTGTCAGGAAGATGATGAAGAATCCCAAAAAACGTGCTGTTATTGAAACTGCCGCCAGATTAATCAAAAGTGACATCAAGTCTGAGGTTTCCACTATGAAGAATCAGTAACCAAGTGGTGAGGATTTAAAGCTTAATTCAGCACTTTCATTCATTCCAACTAGTCTGCGAGGAGCACTGGAAACATTGTTCGCTGGGAAAGACACAAGACAAGGTTGCTGCAGTTGGTCATGCCATAATTCAGGCAATTCGCCCACGAGCTGTCATTGCACCGCTACAAGTGGGACTTGCTGTGCAAGTCCATCATCTATATCGTTCAAAGTTCATTGTGGATACCCTTCATGAGATGGGATTTTGCTGCTCATACAAAGAGGTGATAAGATTTGAAAAATGCAGCAGATTGTGTGGAACCTGATGTTCTAGGTGGAGATGTAGATTTGCTGGAAATGTCTGTTCTTTTTGTCGCTGATAATGTGGATCACACTCTTATCACTCTGAATGGCAAAGGGACATTTCATGGAATGGGTGTCATTGCCTCTGTCACCCCTGGAAAACAGACGAACCATATCGTTCCACGAAAACAGGTCTCAGAACTGAAATCTGATAAGAAAACAAAGATTCCAGTCTACGAGTACAGTTTTACAAGGCATGCTTGTCATGGAGTAGTCTTCGAGGACCTGACAAGATTTCTTGACTGTAACAGCTCGTGGGTGAACTGTCTGAATTAAGGCATGACCAACTGCATCAACCTTGCATCTTGTGTCTTTCCCAGCGAACAATATTTCCTGTGCTATTTGCAGACTAGTTGGAATGAATGAAAGCGCTGAATCAAGCTTTAAATCCTCACTACTTGGACACTGATTCTTCATAGTAGAAACCTCAGACTTGATGTCAATTTTGATTAATCTGGCGGCAGTTTCGATAATAGCACGTTTTTTGGGATTCTTCATCATCTTCCTGACACTTTCATTTGTAATATGATCTCAGAATCTGCGATGTTTGTTCTTTCATAGTGACAATATTGTCCAAGCCTTCTCCTTCAGAAAATATGATTGAGTACTTAAAGCGCTCTTTAAGATGCTTTTTCAAACTAATTGTCATAGGGTTCAGAATCAGGATTGGAAAATATAACCTTTCATTGTGAGGCTCAAAGATGTCACTGTTAGTTGTTCCTCACTGTTCAGTTCTAGGTAAGCACACATGTTCTGAAATGCTTCATACTTATCTTCATTTTAAGGATGCCCTGGCTTTCTGCGCTTGGCATTAGGGGCATGCTGGAACTCAAAAGGCACTGATTTGAGGTTGCTGAAATATCTACTACATGAATGATGATAAAGGGCATCTGCTGCATGTAAATCTCGTAAATGGTATTCAATGCGGCCATTTACAGTCTGTACCCAATCATCTGAACAGGATTCACAGACCTCAAAATTGTTTCCACAAATTTGTCCGTGCATACCCAGCTAAAGTGTCCCTTGTCCAAATCAATTGTACATCCACAGAATATGCAGTTCTTTGCACTATCAAAAGCTCCATTTGACCATCTTGTGGTTCTCTTTCCTGGCACAGAAGCACTACTTTTCTTTGCAACATGGCTTTTAATGTTTTTTAACATTAATGTACTGTTGACGACAGCTTTTATGCACATTCATACCAGCTTCATCTACAAGATCGTCTTTCCGCTTTACACTGACATCATTTATTCCTTTTGCCCCCTTCCACTGAAGTTATCACTGAAATCCTCAATCTCCTCCTTGCAGATTAGACTAGAAGCTTGACTGACTGTGCTTGTACTCATTGTTGAATCATATCTGAAATAGAGAAAGATGCGAATTAGTTATGCAGTTAGATTCAATCAAATATATGGAAAATGCCACCTCTACCCCCTAAACATTGACACATAATAGGCCAACATCATTTTTTATGATCTTAATGTGTTCTTTGCCCCCAAAAATGTAGGATTAGACACCAAGATCAACAAATTTGAGTTGATAGTTACAGAGTTATGATCGTTCAAAGGTTTCGGCGGCCATCTTGGATGCCATCTTGAAAAAAAACACTTTTCCGGGGGTCAAAGTTCGGTAAACTTTTAGTATGTTAAAAAGTACATTAAAACCTACCAGAATCAGTTGAGAAACCTTTTGTTACAATTTTTTGGGGGTTAAACTGTATTTTGCCCTGACTATGGCAGTGAGGGGTGTTTTACTTCCTTATTATTTGTCCTTACTCTTCTTATTTATCTTTTTCTTTGTTATTATTATTATTATTATTATTATTATTATTATTATTATTATTATTATTATTATCATTGTTCGTAGTAGTAGTACTCATAGTAGGCAAAACTTATTTGTTCATGTATGTTTTATTGTATACATAGACACATGTATGATAAGGACACAAATATATGCTTATGTACAGACACACATATATGTACATATATATAAATATATATATATAGATATATATATATATATATATATATATATATATATATATATATATATATGTATATATATATATATATATATATATATATATATATATATATATATATATATATATATATATATATATATATATATATATATATATATATATATATATATAAACTTTTCACAATAATTTATTACTATAAGAAAATTGTAGCTAAATATCTGAAGGTCTAAAAAAAAACATGTTGGTACTCATGCTGTAACATATCTTCAATATGATAAATAAGCTTCTCTTAAATTTCACTCCGATTTTTTACCTGATTCGGTATTTTTTGCAACAACAACAACAACAACAACAACAACAACAATAATAATAATAATAATAATAATAATAATAATAATAATAATAATAATAATAATAATAATTCCCTTTTCCATTTACCTCAAACTATTCTTAAGAAAGCGACCTGGATCTAACTTACCTATTCTTTAAAGAGGTTTCGCCTTTCTCCCTGAGGCTATTCTTTAGAATAAAAGGAATTGTACTTAGTGGAAACTCCTCCAGGACTCTTATATGTCTCATCTATTGTACTTCATTCCTCTTGTTCCTCTTGACATTCTGATGCAGGCCTTCTTATTTCCAGGTATCCGTCATAATACCTTCTTATCTCCCGAGTATTCAATGTAATTCTCTTGATGTCTTTTCGAAAAACTTCTCCCGTTATTGGATGTTCATTTGTGGGTCTTCTACCCCAGGGTCTCTGGAACTTGATGTCTTATTGAGGTCTTTGTGACAATATGGTTTATATCTTATAGTACGCAATAGAATACCTTCGTTCGAGTCCCGCTCAAACTCGTTAGTTCCTTTGGTCGCTGCAACCTCACTATCCATTTAAGCTAAGAATGGGGGGGGGGGGGTGTTTGGGCGAGCCTATAGGTCTATCTGATGAGTAATCAGTAGCCATTGTCTGGCTTTCCTTGGTCCTAGCTTGGAGAGAGGGCTAGGGAGCTGATCATATTTGTATATATGGTCAGTCTCTAGGGCATTGTCCTGCTTGATAGTGCAAAGTCACTGTTCCTTGCCTCTGCCATTGATAAAAGGCCTTTAAACGTTCAAAGTGTGTATATAATTACATTCGTCTATTGAAATGTTTAAAAGCCGCTCATGAATGGCTGAGACGAGGTATAGTGACAATGCTTTAGCGGCCTAGAGACTGACCATATATTGGTACCTCTTCATCTAATATAGGACCAGGGAGAACCAGGCAATGCCTGCTGATGACTGGGCAGGTAGACCTATAGGCTCCACCAAACCCCCAATCTTATTTCACATGGATGGTGAGGGTGCAGACACCACAAGAAACTAGCGAGCTTGAGCGGGATTTGAACCCTAGTCCGTCAGATAACCAGGCAAGGGACGTTACCTATAAACCACCTGTTTATCTGTCCTGTAACAGATAATACTGCTTCAATTTCGGTATCTGGTGATATATCTATCCTAAAACATATACTGAAGTTGAAGCTATTGTACGAGCTAATCTGTACCTTATATTCCCCTTATCTTGAATTACCCGGTTGAATGTTTGCCAAAGTATCACTTTTAGTTTTTAATATTCAATAGAGTTATGATGATATAACATAGGAGCATTCTCATTATTATTACCCCCTCCCCAAGAAAGTGGGAAGTTTGTTATATTTTCAACCATGTTTTGTTTTTGTTTTATGTGTGTGTTTCTTTGTGAACAGCCTTTGGCCACAATTTTAATCGTAGAGTAATGAAACTTGCAGGGATTAACTGTTATTTAAAAAGCTGCAAATGAAGGTCAAGGTCAAGGTTATGATGGAGTAGAATGTCCAATTTACTTGATAATCAACCATAAGGTTGGACATCGTTGTCACAAAGACTTCAAAGTTGGTTCATATTTGACAGTATGAAAATCCACGCCAATTAATACATGTTAAGGTCAAAGACCAAGGTCAAGGTTGAGATATGAGCTGCCGTAGCGAAGGTCTGCGCTCTGTTGAGTGCCCCTCTAGTTATTATTATTCTATGCGACCCGTCAAAAATGAGAGATAAAAATTGAGGTAGATGTGTAAGTACACGCACAGATACAGATTCAATCCTTCCCAGCTCTCCACCTTTACTTACAACAACCCCTCTCACCAGGGTATGACTACGGGGAGAGACCGAATAGTTTTACCTTTTGTTCCTTAACATGACATAAATGAACAAATATTTATATATATATATATATATATATATATATATATATATATATATATATATATATATATATATATGTATATATATGTGTGTATATATATACTGTATATATATATATATATATATATATATATATATATATATATATATATATATATATATATATATATGTAGATATATGTGTGTGTGTATATATATATATATATATATATATATATATATATATATATATATATATATATATATATATATATATATATACACCTTACAATAACTGCTAATAATCAGTGAAAAAGGATTCCAGATTTACATCAATACACTGAGTTATATTTTTTCATATATTTATGATACACTTCATTCTCTTATACTCTTACTAATGGATTATATTATGTTTTCATCTTTATTATCGGAATAACTATGGCTCTTATTATGTATTTGTATTATTGTTTAGATAATGTAAATAAAAACTATGGATTTCAAGCAAAAGCATATGCAATTTGCAATAGATTCATTGAATATATATATATATATATATATATATATATATATATATATATATATATATATATATATATATATATATATGTATATATATATATATATATATATATATATATATATATATATGTATGTATATATATATATATATATATATATATATATATATATATATATATATATATATATATATATATTATTAATTGCTAAGCTACAACCCTAGTTGGAAAAGCCGGATGTTATAATCCCAGAGGCCCCAACAGGGAAAATAGCCCAGTGAAGAAAGGAATCAAGGGAAAATAAAATATTTCACGAGCAATAACATTAATATATATATATATATATATATATATATATATATATATATATATGTATATATATATATATATATATGTATATATATATACACATACATATATATATATATATATATATATATATATATATATATATATATATATATATATATACATACATAATTGTTGTTAAATATGTTTTTACTCACAGTGGAATACTCTCTCTCTCTCTCTCTCTCTCTCTCTCTCTCTCTCTCTCTCTCTCTCTCTCTCTCTCTCTCTCTCTCTGTGTTTCTTTGATTATATCTAAAAAAGGGATGCAATATTACCTCACTTTATTATAAATCCCAATGCAATATCTGTGCCATCCAGCCACCTGCCATAAATCGTGCATTCACCCAAAATGCAAAACCGCAAGAAAAAATGACCCAATGATGAGTGATGTAATTGATGGATCGTTAGTGGGCAACAGGAAGTGTTCTGGGATGCCGCGCTTCGCCAGAAACGTGAGCATCAGGGGTTAGTGACGTTTGGATGTTTTTAAAGGTATGGTTTCTTATGATACATATTCATATATATATATATATATATATATATATATATATATATATATATATATATATATATATATATATATATATATTTCAAATAAGCCATATATATGGAAGAGGGTTCAAATCCCCGCCTTCTGATATTATAATCTTTGGGCGATTCCGCCTGAGGCTCTGATCTCGAAGTCGTTAAGAGAATCTAGACTTTAATGTAATAATATATATGGCTTATTTGAAATATGAAAGAAACACGTTTAAATGTGCAAAAATTTATCATTAATCGAATGCCAAGTCCCAAACCTACCAATTAGCTACGATGGGGAAGATGGGTTGATTTCAATTCTAAGTACAGAAAACCTGAATTTGACAGGTATATGTACAGAAGAATTGTCATTGACTTTTATCTTTCTTCGTGGCTGAGTGGTATGGTCACTGGCATACAGATATCCTGGACGAGGGTTCAAATCCCCGCCGGTCTGATATTATAGTCTTTGGGCGATTCCGCCTGGGGCTCTGATCCTGAGGTCGTTAAGAGAATCCAAACTTTAATGTATTAATATACATGGCCTATTTGAAATATGAAAGAAACACGTTTGAATGTGCAAAAATTTATCATTTATGTATATATATATATATATATATATATATATATATATATATATATATATATATATATATATATATATATATATATATATATATATATATATATATATATATATATATATATATATATATATATATATATATATTTTAATACATTAATGATTGGATTCTCTTAATGACCTCTGGATCAGAGCCCTAGGTCTAAGAAACTTTTATGAACAGTGACTTCTTGGCTAAGTGGTAAGTCACTGCTCATAAAAGTTTCCTGGATCAGGGTTTGACTCCCACCCGTCAGAAGCAGTTGTCTTTTTGTGATTTCGCCTGGGGCTTTGATCCCGAGGTCGTTAAGAGAATCCAAACATTAATAACTAAAAAATATATGGCTTATATGAATAAAAAAAAAAAGTCTGAATGTTCAAAATGTATCTTTTATACAGATATGCATATATTATGTACCCATATATATTTATATCATACATTCACACACACACACACACACACACACATATATATATATATATATATATATATATATATATATATATATATATATATATATATATATATATATATGTGTGTGTGTGTATATATATATATATATATATATATATATATATATATATATATATATATATATATATATATATATATATATATATATATATATATCAGGAGAGAGTCACAGACAGATAGACTCCCTATATAGGCATGTATATCACTTCCCCGTTTGGAGATATCATTGTATCGGCAAGGCCACTTTGACCACGACGTGACGTAACTGACGCCACGGGAGAGATGACCCCTTTATTAAAGTCCTACCAGGTATATTCATCCGTGGGATGTGTTTGTGTATGTTGTTTTTGTTGTTGGTGTTGTAGGTGTCCGGCCTAATTACGTCATTAGATTATTGCAACATCATTAGGATAATGGCCACGGCCTTAATGACGGGACAAGTGTGGTGGTGGGATATCAAGAGAGAGAGAGAGAGAGAGAGAGAGAGAGAGAGAGAGAGAGAGAGAGAGACTTTATTGTTTTATTATCTTGTTATTCTTTTGTTTCTGTTGGTAAAAGTTTTCGTTCCTTGAGATATTTTTCATGATATATATATATATATATATATATATATATATATATATATATATATATATATATATACATATATATATATATATATATATATATATATATATATATATATATATATATTCATATATATATATATACATACATATATATATATATATATATATATATATATTATATATATATATATATATATGTATATATATATATATATATATATATATATATATATATATATATATATATATATATATAGTATACTGTATATATATACACATCTGGGTTATGGCTTTTTTTCATTGCCGTGCTGGCCACTGCGGATTGGTGAGGGTGGGAAACTTTGTCCGATCGCCTACTGCTAACCAACCTACTACGGAAGGCTTCTTTCTCCTCTTTCTCTTCTTATTTCTTTTCCTGTTCTCTACTTCCTACTAATCATCTGCTTCCTTTCCCTCTTTCTCCTCTTTCCCTTCTTTTTTACCCTTTGTCTTCATCATACTGCATCTCTTCTTCATTTCCCTCTTTCTCCTTTCTCTTCTTTATTTTCCCTTTCTTTTCATTCTAATACTCATCTTTGTCCTTCCCCTCTTTCTCCTCTTCCTCATTTTCTTTCTTTTCCCTTTCTCTTCATCCTACTACTCATCTTTTTCCTTTCCTTTTTTCTCCTCTTCCTCTTCTTTTTTTTCCCTTTCTCTTCATCCTACTACTCATATTCTTCCTTTCCCTCTTTCTGCTTTTCTACCTCATATTCCTTTTCACTTTCCTCCTTCTCTTCCTCCTCCTCCAACAGCTTTATTAACAATAAAAAAACAGAACCTGTTATATTGAACTTAAAGCGAAATAGGTTCAGGAGATATAAAACAAATATAATGCGTCTAACTTTCAATGTTCAGTTACCACACGTAAACTTCCGAAAATGAAAATAGTAATATTTAATATTGAAGTTTCGGTAGTTACGTTACAAGCAAAACTATTGGAGGAAATGTTGTCCACTCATATAAAAAAAAGATCTTGTGGATATAAAAGAAATGGTATGTGAGACTCTAGTCCTCTGGGTAGCTATGAATCACCCTTTATTATTATTATTATTATTATTATTATTATTATTATTATTATTATTATTATTATTGTTGTTGCTGTTGTTGTTGTTATTATCATTATTATGGTTATTTTTATTATTGTTGTTTTTTTATCATTATTGTTATTATTATTATTATTATTATTATTATTATTATTATTATTATGATGATGATTATTATTATTATTATTATTATTATTATTATTATTATTATTATCATATATTAATCTTTATATATAACTTTAAAGCACCCTATTATATGGCAATAAATTACAACAGGGGCAATGATAATTTCAGTATCGATAACACTGTTGTGAACCAACCCCAAAATCATTCAATCATATGATTATAAAAAAATATTCTAAAAACAGAAAAGTTAATATAATCATAAGAAAAAACAATGAATAAAAAATGTTTTGGAAAATTCACATAACAAATATGGAACACTAACGAAAAGGCCTGGACTTTCAAAAATCCTCATCCATAGAGGTCCAGTCTTTACAATAAGAAGCTCTAAAATGTCAAAATGTCAAAGCTAACCTAATCCAATATCCAAGAAGGTCTCTTCTTTCCAAAATTCAAACTCCAAAGAAGTCCCACCTTTGTTCTCAAAACCCAATATCCCAGAAGGTCCCATCTTTTCAGATCCATTAATATAAGCTACAATCTTCCCTAAATTCAGTTTCTCAAAAAATCTCATCATCAAAAAATATCTCCAAAAAGTTCTTGTCTTTAAAAATGCAGCCCTCCAAAAGGTTCCATGTTCTCCTACTCTAACCTCCAAGAAATTCATCAAACAGACATGTCACAAAACATGAAAATGTGTCTGCAAGTCAATAAGGGCAACTATATCATTCTACTAACTTTTTCACTTTCTACGAAAAACTAAACAAAGCGTAATGAAACGTGGTATCTATGGCTTACATTGTTGGGGTAAAAATAACGACAAATACATAGACGGACACCGATACCGAAAAAGCACATGGAAGAGGATTATAATCATACAGGTATTCTCAACAAATTTGACACACAAGAACAAAGGCACTAAAAATGATCTAAAAAATACACCCACATGAATAAAAATTAAGAATATAAAAAAAATGCACACAAACCAGAGAATATATTTACAAACAGTAAAAATATCACCTTAAACGTGTGTGTACAGAAAACACACCTGCACACAAAGTAGAGGATACT
>NC_090749.1:68754366-68759366 GCF_036898095.1 Palaemon carinicauda
TTCTTTAGCTTTGGTGCGCAGTTCTTCTAGGAGGACAATCCAAAATCAAACCATTGTTCTCTAGTCTTAGGTAGTGCCAGAGCTTGTCTACCAGGGTCTTCCACTGTCTTTGGTTAGAGTTCTCTTGCCTGAGGGTACACTCGGGCACATTATTCTATCCTTTCTCTTCCTCTTGTTGTGTTAAAGATTTCATAGTTTATGTAGAAAATATTTATTTAAATGTTACACTTCTTGAATATATTATTTTTCCTTGTTTCCTTCTCTCACTGGCCTATTTTCCCTCTAGGTGCCCCTGGCCTTATAGCATCGAGCTTATCTAACTGGGGTTGTAGCTTAGCAAGTAATAATAATAATAATAATAATAATAATAATAATAATAATAATAATAATAATAATAATAATAATAATAATAATAATACTTTAGAAGTTTTGATCCAGCTGTGGCCAAGTTGTAGAATGATCCTCCTAATCGGGTAGTTGAATAAGTTGAACTTTCTGTAAATGTTTTTGTTTATTTTCCTTGTTGGAATCTCTGGGCTTATAGCATCCTGTTTTTTCTACTATGGTTGTAGTTTAGCAAGTAATAATAATAACAATATTAATAATAATAATAATAATAATAATGATAATAATAATAATAATAATAATAATAACAATAATAATAATAATGTGATTATACCCAGGAATACGTGACATTTAAAAAGCAACCAAAAATTATCATTCACCAACCATCCATTTTTTCGAAAATATTTACTGGCAAAAAGCCAACCCCTTCTCAATCACCCATTTTAAAACTTGGGTAAATAAGCTATTTTTACCTACTTATATCGAGCCAGAAAAACGAAAAAAAATAGCAGAGGACACGTGGGAGAAATTTTCCTTATTCTGTTTGCTCAGGACCCAAGTGTCTTCAGAGAGCATATCGTCTTGAGAACTGTCACTTTGTCAGTCTTCGTAAATATGGCGTCGTGCGTCTGGCAGAGGCCTTTGGGTAAACATCAGTCGTTCGAAGACGCCTTCCTTCCTTCAAGGACCACTTGACCGGGTTTTTTTTTTCTTTTAAGAAGGCTACCCGCCATAAGATGTTGAATAGGAATGAGGAGGAATGATTGGATGGAAGTAGTTGATGAAAGGTCACATAGAAAGGGAAATTACACACACACACACACACACACACACACACACACACACACACATATATATATATATATATATATATATATATATATATATATATATATATATATATATATATATATATATAACCAGACACTTACTCTTTATTATATAGGGGTATTATTATTATTATTATTATTATTATTATTATTAATACTATCATCACCATCATCATCCTTATTATTATTATTATTATTATTATTATTATTATTATTATTATTATTATTATTATTATTATTATTATTATTATCACACATCCCCCCCCCCTACCGTAATCAAAATATCATCTATGTGAAAAAACTCTCATTGAAAGAAACCATTCAACAGGTCTGTCAGACAGATAGGCCACTAAAAGAAGGTGCTATTTTCCTAGCCCCTGTCATTTGCTTGGAGTGTCTAGCAGCTAGATGCCATTAAAGAAATTTATTATTTATAGAGTTTTAGTTGAATCAGTAGAACTTGAAATGTTCAAACTTGCAGAGAATGTTTTTATGTTGAACAGGCTGACATAAGTCTTTTTATAGTCTATATGTGAATTATATGTTTTTAATGTTGATGCTTTTCAAAATATTTTATTATAATTTTTCATTACTTATATCGTTTATTTATTTCCTTGTTTCCTTTCCTCACTTGGCTATTTTTCCCTGTTGGAGCCCTTGGGCTGAAAGCATCTTGCTTATCTATGAAATTTTAGATGTGTATAGTAATTAAGGTAATATGATATGAGATTCTAAGAAATTGTTTATTCTTTTATTTATGAAATTTTAGATGTGTATTGTAATTTAGTTAGTAGAATATTAGATCCAAAGAAAGATTATTTTTAGAAGGAATTATTCATTAACGAATATTTTAAAAGAAAATAATAATGAGTCTTTAAGAAAAGCTGAATTTACATCCATAGAAAAACGTAAGTTAAATCGTAAAAGAGAAAACTGAAACTCAAATTAAGTATTTGAATAAAATTTGTTTAGTGCGCAGAAATATGCGGTCTTTTCTGTCATGACTCATAATAGAAAAGAATTAACATGTTCATATTACAAAGGGTTTAAAGATACAAGTGACAGTCATTTACAAAACAACAACCAATGTAGCTGTGTCTTGTCCACTGCGGGACAAAGGCTTCACACTTTTCTTTAATCATGTCAGAAATTTGGCCAGTTTTCATCAACATACTTGCCAATGCTGATTGGCGATGATGGGACACTTTAGTCTGATCACTCTCATTAAACCAACCTGGTATGAGTGGCCCTGTCTAGTACAGCTTTTCCGGTTATAGCAATGCAAAAACCTTTTCGCCACGTTAAGGTATTCCCACTCAGGAGAATTTATACATACATATATATATATATATATATATATATATATATATATATATATATATATATATATATATATATATACATATATATATATACATACATATATACATGTATATATATATATATATATATATATATATATATATTCATATATATATATATACATGTATATATATTCATATATATATATATGTGTGTATACATATATATATATATATATATATATATATATATATATATATATATATATATATGTATATATGTATGTATGTATGTATATATATATATGTATATATATATATATATATATATATATATATATATATATATATATATATATATATGTATATATATATATATATATATATATATATATATATATATATATATATATATATATATATATATATATATATATATACATACGTTGGTGTGTGTAAAGTCTTCTCCCCTAAAAACGGGTCGCTGGGAAAAGAACAACACAAGTCGCTGCACAATTCATCCTTTAACTGGAGAAGAATAGATGGATCCAAAATGCAGTAAAAATTCCACAACATTGGTCACCCCCGTTGCGTCATGCACATTAACCTTGCTTCAAATTTTGCATTCCCAATGTATCTCTTCAATGACCTATCCAACACTCTATTGGGTCTTCCTCTCCTTGTACCTCATAGAACTTATAGACTATTCAATCCTATCACTAACCTTTGATCATCCTTTCACATTTGCTAAGTTTTTTAACCCCTTCTGCATATCGTCAAATTTCTCACTATGTCGATTTTTACTATGCTACACTTAAAGTTTTAAAGGCCACTCATTAATAGCAGAGGGAAGGGACAGTGAGATTGCCCTCTCATAACAAAGCCCTAGAGGCTAACCACATATACATATAATCAGCTCCCTAGCGCCCTTTCTACCCAAACTAGGACCAGGGAGGGGCAGGCAGCAGGCTGTGGCCGCTGATTACTCAGCAGGTAGACCATCAAACCCCCTTCCATAGCTCACAAGGATGGTGAGGGTGCAGACCCCAAAGAAACTATCGAGCTTGATGGGGACTCGAACCCTATTCTGACTCATCGACAGGCAGGGACTCTTCCAATAGGCCACCACGACGACCCCAATATAAACAGTTCATTTCAACATATTGACCTTTTTATCGATGAGTTTGTAATATTATTGAAAAATTACATGGCCTGATCTCCATCAACATTAAAGAAATGCATAAACCCTTGCTCACTCCCCCCAAATAAAAAAAAAAACAAATACAATAACTTACATAAGAAAAAAAAAACAGATCTAAAACAAACATTGTGAGTCAACAGAACTTCATTGGAAGTCGATGATTTTCTGCGTTGATTTAGCGAGGCTCTTGGCAGGTCTGACTGTTTGCTCTAGTTTCTCTTTTTTTCTTGAAGATTCTTCTGCTGCATTATTGTTTCGTTCTGTTATTCCCATCGATGGTCACGAAAGTCAAAAGACGTGCTTATGTACATACGTACTAATTCACAACAAGGACTTTAAAAGAAAGTTTCATTGAAATAATTAGAAGCTGACGAAAGAAGGATTTTTAGCTTGTAACTGCATTCCAAATTGCCAGTTGTTTGAGAGTCGTAAGTCTTCATCATATTGAGTCAAGTACTCTCTCTCTCTCTCTCTCTCTCTCTCTCTCTCTCTCTCTCTCTCTCTCTCTCTCTCTCTCTCTCTCTCTCTGTAAACGCACACATACACATATATAATTATATATATACTTATATATATATATATATATATATATATATATATACACATACACATATTCATATAATTACATATATATATATATATATATATATATATATATATATATATATATATATATATATATATATATATATATATATACATATATATACATAATTCAATGTACACAATAAACGACAACTCTTGGTACCTGATCTTTCATTTAGCTGATTCATGTGTATTTTATACTTAAATATTATTAGTGATATAGAATTTCATGACTGATAGCTAATATATATATATATATATATATATATATATATATATATATATATATACACGTATATATATATATATATATATATATATATATATATATATATATATATATATATATATATATATATATATATGTATGTATATATATATATATATATATATATATATATATATATATATATATATATATATATATATATATATATATATATGAAAAATCTTGCGGGTGTTGACTGGCATAATGAGACCCTATGATATAGGTTTTTATAAAAACCCCAATCACTGACCCATAAAGGTGTCCTACACTTTTAGTTACATAAATTAACTCCTTATCCTAAATATCTCTTATTGTCAGTAAATAGAACAAAATCGGGTGATCCAGGTGTGCCGGATATTATATTCTTTACTATAGAAAGTTTTTATACATATATATTTAGATATTGCATCTAAAGTCTAGTAGTTTTTATCTTAGATACTAATTTATTATTATTATTATTATTATTATTA
>NC_090749.1:68764366-68766866 GCF_036898095.1 Palaemon carinicauda
ACTCTCTAGCGGTATAATCTCAACGGGTGGCTGGAACCTTGGCTAACATACTACTTTTAACGATGCGAGTGTGTAGAGGGGTCTAGTCAATTCTAATAAAAGGGGTTTGAACTGGACAGATATTTGTAGCCATAAGGTGATTTAAACTTAAGTCTGTCATCGGTGCCATGAATACCTCTTCGTTCCTTTGATTGAGTCCTGTCACGGAAAGCAAATGTTTCTTTAGTTTGTTTACTGTTGTGTTAAGCAAACCCCATAATAACGTGCATCACCATTGCTTACTTCAAATAATTACTTCGCTATACAGCCTCCCCAATAGACACATTTAAAGGAACTTTATCTTCAGCCCAAGCGGTTCCCTTCAGATGTAAATTTATTTGAGCTTTCCTGAAAATTGTGGATTGGCCAAATTAGTAAACTGAAATTTGTCCTATTTATAAGATTTAGAGCAACACATAATTTACTATCACATAGAAGTCAAAATCTACAAAAGTACTCAAAAAATTAACTCAAATGATATTTTCCAAAAAAAAGAAAGAAATATGTAATTCATTACTACAAGCCAATTACTGCTAGCTGTAATTACCATGAACACAGCAAAGTAAGTTACCCAAGCAGGTGACATGAGCAATATGTATTACATAAAATTACCTCATGCAATAACCAAGAACTTCTTCACAAAATTTATTACTTTGTAATTTTTCTGAACTAACCACCAAAGTAAAGTTTATATTGCAACAAGCGAGTACCTTCAGACAATTTGCATTTCGTCAACAAACACACTTTCCCCCGTGGTTGTTCCTTCTCTGCCAACAATTCCTTTCAACCAACAATTTACCTTCGCTCCTCCAGCGATAATTTTGCTGTCGACATTCTCAGACCTTCGACTGCACTTCTAGGGAACAGTTTGACACGGAAATACTCACCTCTCTTGTAGTGGAAGGTGAAGGGGAGGAGGTGCAAAAAGGAAAGGTGAAAATGCAGGGAAATGGTGGGGTTTGGAGAGAGAGAGAGAGAGAGAGAGAGAGAGAGAGAGAGAGAGAGAGAGAGAGAGAGAGAGAGAGAGAGATTGCAAATGAAACACAGAGAAATTGTCGTTGAAATAATAGAGGAAGAATGGTTGAAGCATAAAACTTTTGTATCCTATGCAAAATGAAAGAGAAAAACATAGAACTTTAAGCTATAAAGGAGACAGTCAAATAAAAGGACTATAGTTCAAAGCGTCAGAGCGAGACGATTACCCAATATCAAAAGGATTTGTTCAGATGATAAGACTGCAATAATATCTTGGGATGGAGAGAGAGAGAGAGAGAGAGAGAGAGAGAGAGAGAGAGAGAGAGAGAGAGAGAGAGAGAGAGAGAGAACCTCAGGTTCGTTAAAGGTTTATTTCAAATGCAAAGGGTTTGTCATTATAATCTGGGATAGAGAGATTTCATAGTACAGGCTCAAACGATCCGAGTCGCAAAGAGTAACAACGGGCGGAAATTATGAAGTGAGATGAAAAGGTATTTTATATATATCCGGATATGAAAAGAGGGCAGATTGCGGGAAACTGCCAGAGAGAGAGAGAGAGAGAGAGAGAGAGAGAGAGAGAGAGAGAGAGAGAGAGAGAGAGAGAGAACTATTTGCCAGTGGATATGAAACATGTGCCGAACGTTATATATATATCTGGGCAATGCGGTGGCTCGCTTTCATAATGTGGATATAAAGTATGAAGGGGCCTGAAGGGACTGAGATAATATGAGTGACATTATTTCCGAGTTGGAGTGTGACAGCCAATTCGGAATGGCCCGCTTCATTGCTGGGATGGGTCGTAAAGAAACACAACGCTGGCTCTGTGACAGTCTATTAAGGTGGAGTCTGTCTGACAGTGGATGAAGGTGATTAAGAGAGATTGAAATATACACTCGGCTGGCAGAAGTGTATTTAGGAGGAGAGTGTATTCAGGAGGATGTAGATATACACCGGATAGTAAGGAATAAATGATGGAGCGTTGGGTTAAAAGAGATAAATAGAATTGTTTATCTATCGAAAGATGATTGAGATAGGTGTAAATATGCTCTGGGATAGTGGGAGCCTAACAAGGTAGTAGGGGAGCTACATCATTAGAAATGATTAAGCTAAATGAGAATAAACGCTATTATTGTAATAGATATAGGTGAGTAATTCAATGTAATATTTTCAAAAGAGACAAAAATAAGTGTGATGATGGAATATGTTGATGGAAGTAGAGATTATCTTATAAAATACTGGTTTGTCGGATGAAAATAGCCACAATGAAAGAGCATAATAAAGGAAGTAATATCTAAGGAAAGATTATAGGGATGTGATATACCCCATGAAAATGATAGTGTGTGCAAGACCGTTTGTCTGTCATGAAGAGAGAGAGGTGCACTTAGAGGTGGAAATTGGTGAGATAATGGCTGGAAGATTACTAGAAAAAAAAAAGAAGTAAAAAAACAACCACCGTCCGAATGGCCTGATCAAACGCCCCCCCTCA
>NC_090749.1:68771866-68774366 GCF_036898095.1 Palaemon carinicauda
GAGTGCATAGATACAGAAGTTTAAAGAAAACACCAGTTAGAAAGAGCATCATATTTTGGAGGTGTAAAGATATAGATGAAACCTAGGCTGAGCTCCGTCGTCCTAAGAGGATTAAACTACTTTATCCAAGTAATCCTTTAAATTGTTCAGTTTTTCATCTCTTAGTATTACTTGAGTGCATAATTTGCTCACGTTGAGAAATTAACGAATGAATTGAATGAATGAAGTGAAATGTTTTTTTTTTATATACTACTGAATAACATAGAGGCAGTAGAATGGTATGAATAAGTAAAATGTAAATTGTGTATGAAGCGAAATGAAGAATTATATTGATAGAGAAAATATGTTTTATTGGCAAACTGAGAAATAATTGATGTTATAAATAATCAAACACTTAGTAAAGTGAAACAAGAAATTAATTACTTTGAAAAGTTACAGAAGAAATATGGATATTGGACTAAGATGTATCAAGTCCAAAAATATCAAATTATATGAATACACAAAAGTATATATGGCAAGACAAATTAATGAATTCTAGACAAAATCTGCATAAAACTCAGATGAAATTATCTCTTTTAATAAGCTCTGTGTTTATAGATTGGCAGTCTAGGAAAATGATCCATTTGTAAACGAAAAGTATAAAAAAAGAGAACATAAAATATCGGAAAAAATCTTAAAGCTCCCCCTAAGGTGACTTGAAGTTTGTGAAAACTAAACAATAAAATTGCAAATTATCTGAGCTAATCTATGTTTCATGAATCGGAAACAGGCAGAAAGAGGTTGGGGGGGGGGGGGGGGTCATGAAAAAGACTGTAGTTATTTATAAAGACATGGGAGAATTATTATTATTATTATTATTATTATTATTATTATTATTATTATTATTATTATTATTATTATTATTATTATTATGCTATAATCCTAGTTGGGAAAGCAGAATGGCATAAGCCCAGGAAAGTAGCCCAGTAAGGAAATGAAACAAGGAAAAATAAAATGTTTTAAAGGCAGTATCAAAATCAGAATAAATATTTCCTATATAAGAAAAACTTTAACAAAACAAGAGAAGAGAAATAAGTTAGAATAATGTACCCGAGTGCACCCTCAAGCAAGAGAACTCTAACCCAAGAGACAGTGGAAGACTAATGAACACGATTTTTTTTTTTTAAGAATGACATTGAGAAACACTAATGGTTATTACGTTAGGAAGGACTTTACATGGACAGTGCTACTTTAGTTTTATTTAAGTGGGGGTTTTAACCCCCCTAATTCTTCCAAATTTTAGGCCCCCCCCCCCATACCCTTAGGCAAGTCTGCGAGTCAGTCGAGTTTATTTTCGTTCCTGCTTTTTTTTTTTTTTTTTTTTTTTTCCATTTCGTATTGCTTGCTGTATCCCCTAAAGAATTATAGGTTCTGCCATGAAAACGCGTTTATATCTGACTAGTTTCCATCATGTTTGAAAGTTTCTGTGCGGTATTTTTTCCTCCTTAGTTTTATTTCCTCTCTTACTTCAAATGCCTGGTTTTCCCTCCGAGGTTAAGCGATTTTAGAATTGGATGATAGATTTTGTTATGAATGTAGAGTTCTTGATTATTATGTTTTTAATTTTATTTGAAATATTGTTCATCTTATTGTTTTTCAATCAGACTGATATATTCGAATCGTAACCGTCTAAGTAAACTTTCAAGAAATATATATATATATATATATATATATATATATATATATATATATATATATATATATATATATATATACATATATATATATATATATATATATATATATATATATATATATATATATATGTATATATATATATATATATATATATATATATATATATATATATATATATATATATATATATATATATATGTGTGTGTGTGTGTGTGTGTGTGTGTGTGTATGTGTGTGTGTGCGCGCGTGTATGTGTGTGTCTGTGTGTATAAACACAGAGAGAGAGAGAGAGAGAGAGAGAGAGAGAGAGAGAGAGAGAGAGAGAGAGAGAGAGAGAGAGACTAATGTGCAAGATGATAGGGATAATCCTCTTATATATGTCATTGGCAGGTCTTTATCTTTGATGATTTATAGAATCATAGGATAATATTTTGCCTCCCTATATCCCCCAAAGCTATCCTAGAACGTAGGGGCGTGTCACCATATGGCACTTGAGTTGACTAATACATTTGTGCTCTATTCACATTATATTTGTATGAATTTTATCATATATGCCCAGCTCCACCCAAGCTCTCCCTCTCTTCCTTCTCTAAACCCCCTTTACTGTTTCTCTATCTGTTCTGTCATTTCTTTTACTTTCTTATTTTGAAAATCACTTTTCTTAAGTGTCTCGTGTGTTGTTGTTATGTTGACCTATGTCATTTGATAATAATAATAATAATAATAATAATAATAATAATAATAATAATAATAATAATAATTCCCTTTTCCATTTAAGCCTCAAGCTATTTAAAAAAAAAAAAAGCGCCCGAGATCTAATCTA
>NC_090749.1:68817698-68827698 GCF_036898095.1 Palaemon carinicauda
TTGATAAAGACTAGTTCTCATCTTAATATTACTAACCATTATCATAATTCCTTAAATATATCTGGTTCTGAGGGTATGATCTTGTTAAGCCGTTATCATAATTCCTCATGTCTCTTTCTTGGGTTCTCTCCGATATAGTCATTCTTATGTTTCATTATCAGCCACATATTCAGTTAGTCTCGGGATTTAGCCAATCATCTACATTTGTCTGATGAGTAATTTTCCTCCTTGTCTGCGTGGTATATACACCCTGTCAATGTTTGCCCTTGGGGGCAGTGCTTAGCAAAGTATTTTATATATATATATATATATATATATATATATATTAACTCCAAGAATGGAGTTTATGAAATAATTTCATTTATTTGTCTGTGTGTCTGTCTGTGGACAGAATTAGGTCAAATCTACTCAACTGATTTTGATTATATTCTCACACAGATAGATCTTAGGTCATTAAATTTTGGAGATGATCCGGATTTGCTTTTTTCGACATGTACAGTCAGCATTTGAAAAGGGGTGGGGGGTGTACTGTCCGTAGACTTTAGTTCAATGTTGCAGTCCATTCCTCTATAGACTTGAGTAAATCATTAGCAATATTCATTGGCGGAGGTCTGAAATCTATTATTATTATTATTATTATTATTATTATTATTATTATTATTATTATTATTATTATTATTATTATCATTATTATTATTATTATTATTATTATTATTATTATTATTATTATTATTATTATTACTATTATTATTACTTCACTAGCCATCTCTTTAAACCTCAAGGACAAGAATCTGTTGATATCTCATCAGCAAAACGTCGAACCGGCCATTTTCTCTCACTTTATCTCCTCATTGACGTTAGTTTTATTATTATTGTTATGAGGAAACATATTTTTCATATTGAAGAAAATGGCTTGATAGACCAAATGGAATGTCGTGATTATGGGAACAGTTCAAATCGAGAACCTTTATTGCTCATTTGCTTGTGCAAATGAAGATACTATTATTATTATTATTATTACTATTATTATTATTATTATTATTATTATTATTATTATACGCGAACCGTCCAAAATGATGGCTAGATATTTAGTTAGATATGCAAACACACGCACAACCCCCTCCCTCTTTCCTCACTACAACATAGTACCAGCTCTTGCCAGAGCAATACTAATCCCTCTCTCTACCTGGGGAACGGGGAGAGATCGATTAGTCATGCGTTTGGCAATGCCGCTGAGCGTGACCAGCTCTCTCTCTCTCTCTCTCTCTCTCTCTCTCTCTCTCTCTCTCTCTCTCTCTCTCTCTCTCTCTCTCTCTCTCTCTCTCTCTCTCTTTATATATATATATATATATATATATATATATATATATATATATATATATATATATATATATATATATATATATATATATATATATATATATATGTTAGTTGTAGCACAATGGGATTGGGAGTTGTAACGGCTCTCTCGCTCACGTATCCAATCCTATCCCATATCTTTCAAGACAAAATTAACTCTATTCTTGGAAGAATAGCCATGGCTTGTTTTAAACACATCCCTGGTGTATACATAATATCTTTCGGAATATTCGCTTTTGGGGGTAGAAAGCTGCCTTAGAGGAACTTCCATCAGGACGACATGGCTTGATCCCAAAAAAAAGAGTGTATAGATGCAGAAATAGCTTCAGATTTTGGATATGTAAAGAAATACCTGAAACCTAGGCTGAGCTCCATCGTCCTAAGAGGATTAAACTACTTTCTCAAAGTAATCCTTTAAATTGTTCAGTTTTTCATCTCTTATTACCGGGAGTGCATGAGTTGCTTACGTTGAGAAATTAACGAATGAATTGAATGAATAAATGAAATGTTTATTTGAGGATATACTGCTGAATAACATAGTGGAAGTAGAATGGTATGAATAAGTAAAATGTAGATTATGTATGAAGTGGAATGAAGAATTATATTGGTAGAGAAAAATATGTTTTATAGGCAAATTGAGACATGATTGATGCTATAGATAACCAAATACTCTGTAAAGTGAAACAAAGAAATTAAATACTTTGAAAAGTGAACTGAAGAATTAATGACATTAAGGTAAGATGCATTAATAATTAATAATAATAATAATAATAATAATAATAATAATAATAATAATAATAATAATAATAAAGAAAAAATATCAAATTAAATGAATAGACAAAAGTATATATTGAAAGACAAAATAATGAATTCTAGAAGAAAATATGTTTAAAACTCAACTGGAATTATCTCTTGTAATACACGCTGTGATTATAGATTGGGAGTCAAGAAAATGATCCATTTGTAGACGAAAAGTATCGAAAAAGAGAACATAAAATATCGGAAAAAACTTGAAGCTTCTCCTAAGGTGACTTGAAGTTTGTGAAAACTAAACGATAAATTTGCTAATTAACAAAGTTAATCTATATTTAATGAATTGGCAACAAGCAGAAAGAGGTGGGGGGGGGGGCGGTCATGAAAATGACTGTAGTTATTTATAAAGACATGGGAGAATTATTATTATTATTATTATTATTATTATTATTATTATTATTATTATTACTTTCTAAGCTATAAGCCTAGTTAGGAAAGCAGGATGCTAAAAGCCCAAGATCGCCAACAGGGAAAATAGCTCATTAAGGGAATGAAACAAGGAAAAATAAAATATTTAAAAAACAGTATCAACATTAAAATAAATAATTCCTATATAAACTATGAGAACTTTAACAAAACAAGAGGAAGAGAAATTAGATACAATAGTATGCCCGAATGTACCCGTAAGCAAGAGAACTCTAACACGATTTTTTTTCTAAGTATGACATTGAAAAACACTAATGGTCATTACGTTAGGAAGGACTTTACATGGAGAGTGCTAATTTTGGTTTATTTCAATGGGCATTTTACCACCCCCCCCCCTACCTCTTTCCAATTTAACCCCACCCTCCAAACACTCTTAGGCAAGTCTGCGAGTTAGGCAAGTTTTTTTCGTTCCCACTGTTTTTTTTGTTTTTTTTTTTTTTCAAAACATTTCGTATTCTTGCTCTATCTTCTGAGGGATAATAGGTTCTGGCATTAGAACGCGTTTGTATCTGACTAGTTTCGTTGATGTTTGAAAGTTTCTGTGTTTTTTTTTTTTTTCCTCCCCAGTTTAATTTCCTTTCTTACTTCAAATGCTTGATTTTCCTCTGCGAGGTTAAGCGATTTCAGAATTGGATGATAGATTTTTTATATGAATGTAGAGTTTTTGATAATTATGTTTTAAATTTTATTTGTAAAGTTGTTTATCTTATTGCTTTTTTTTATCAGACTGAAATAATCGAATCGTAACTGTCTAAATAAACTTTGTTGTTAAAGTTATATATATATATATATATATATATATATATATATATATATATATATATATATATATATATATATATATATATATATATATATATATATATATATATATATATATATATATATATATATGAGTGTATGTGTGTAAACGGAGAGAGAGAGAGAGAGAGAGAGAGAGAGAGAGAGAGAGAGAGAGAGAGAGAGAGAGAGAGAGAGAGAGAGAGAGAGACTAACGTGCAGAGCTGAAAGGGATAATCCTCTTATATATGTCATTGGGGGATTTTTATCAGTGATGAATTATAGAATCATGGGATAATATCTTGATTCCTTATATCCCCCAAAGCTTTCCTATAATCTAGGGGCATGTCACCAGATGGCAGTTAATTTGACTAATATATTTTTACATCATTCACATTGTATTTTTATGAATTTTATCATATATTCCTAGCTCCATCAAAGCTTACTTACTTACTCACTCTCTTCCTTCTCTAAACTCCCTTTACTGTTCATCTATCTGTTGTGTCATCTCTTTTGCTTTCTTACTTTGAAATATCACCTTCCTCAAGTGTCTCGTGTTGTTCTTATGTTGACCTATATAATTTTATTAACGTTAATCGGACTAATTATTCCTTTCATAATTTCCTTTGGAATATTTCCAACATCCAGACTTACCCTACAAATAATGGTGAGTCTCAATTATTTTACTCTGGAAAATATAGCACAGCTAAGGAATTTTTCCCACATCCGGACTTACCTTACAAATAATGGTCAGTCTCATAATTGTTTTACTGTGGATTTATAGCACAGCTAAGGAATTTCTCCCACATCCAGATTTACCTTACAAATAATGGGCATTCAAATAATTTAACTATGGAAATTATATCACAACAGTTATCATAATTAACTCTTAAAATACATTCAATTGCCTATCCCTCTTGAATCAAATGATCCAATCCTCCATTCATGTAGAGCATAGGTTCTCAAACTTGGGGTAAATTACCCCCAGGTGGTAATTTAACAATTTTTCATGAGTGATGGAGAATTGACAGAAAAAAAAGTTAAGAATTCTGAAAATCAAGAAAGCATTTCGGTACCTGGCATAATGATTAATGTCAACTTAGTCGTAATATGAACATTTGTAAAGTAAACTTATTGAAATTAAGTACTGATGTTAAACCGAATAACGATAGACAGCCGAAATTGATATGCCGTATTAGATAAGAGTGCATTTTTGTGCCAGTGTGTTGCAACCTAATATCATTTTCAAAGATTTGCTCAAGGACACAAGTCACTCAGTAACACTCAGTTTCACTTCGAGCATCAGCCTAAGTAGACATAATCTAATGGCAAGGTGCAGTATAGGTAGTATTTACCAACGTTTATATCACTCTTATGCTGAATAAGCTATTCTCAGTGTTCACACTTTTTATGCAGTCTTTGTATCCTTCTTGTTAAACAATAAAAAAGAAAACAGTACTCATTATGCTGTCTTTCTTTGCCACGGCTTTGTGATGCGAAATTTTCAAATGAGATAAAAAAAAAATTATAGCATGTTTTATAGCCATATTTATCAATGTTGACAACATTTGTTAAAGGGGAAACTTGCTTAACACAACAACAACAACAACAATAACAACAACAAATGCAGCCTTTTCTAGTCCACTGCAGGACAAATGTATCAGACTTGTCTTTATTCATGTCTGGGGTTTAACCAGTTTTCATCACCACGCTGGCCACTACAGATTGGGGATTGTGGGAGATTTTCGCCTATTCACTCTCTGTAAACCAACCTAGTATGGGTGTCCCTGGCTAGTACAGATTTGCTGATAATGGCTATATACCCTTTCCCTACGTTAAGGTATCCCCACTCAGCTCGATATGCCATGTTAAAGTGGGTAACGATCTAAAAAGTGTGGGAGCCACTGATATAAACCCTTTCCCACAAGAGATATTGTACACCCATATAGCCTTTTTAATACACTTCCCACTTCATACTCTCAGATTCCACCATCTAATATTCCTTTTTATGAAGTAATAGACTCAACCCCCCATCCCTTTACTCCATCATAACACATAGGTACAATCCATTTCAAGTCTGGAGTACGACCCCTCGTGTACCCCCAAGGGTGTAAGCCAAGGTAAGCTACCGCAGCATAGCATATTAATCGAGAATCAGGTCATATATTCTACGCTGGGTTAGACATAACTCTTCCAGAATTGTATTTTCCTGGATTGTGAGTGAATGGGGTTTTACTTCCTTATTAATTGTCAACACTTTTTTTTCTTAATCTTATTTGATATTATTATTATTGTTACCAAATAAATAGCCCTAAAGTTTTTAATATGTCAGAAAAATAATTCGCTCAGTTGGTTATTATTATTATTATTATTATTATTATTATTATTATTATTATTATTATTATTAATTAGTAGTAGTAGTAGTAGTAGTAGTAGTAGTAGTAGTAGGTAAAACTTATTTATATATGTATGTTGTATTGTATACATGGGCACATGTAAAAGGACACAAATATATATTCATATGCACACACTCACACACATACATACACATATACATAATGTGTGTATACGTGTATATGTATATGTGTATGTATATGTGAATATTAAAACTATTTACAATAAGCCATTACTATAATGACCTTTTATATTTTACTCTGATTTTTTACATTGTCCGGTATTTTTCACAACAACTTTGATAATAATAATAATAATGATAATAATAATAATAATAATAATAATAATAATATTAATAATAATAATAATAATAATAATAATAATAATAATAATGATACCCTTTTCTATTTCATCCTCAAACTATTCTAAAATAGCGCCTAAGATTTAACCTATCTATTCTTTAAAGAGGATTCTCCTTTCTCCCTGTGGCTATTCTTTAGAATAAGAGGAATTGTACTTCGTGGAAACTCCTCCAGGACTCTTATATGTCTTATCTATTGTACTTCATTCCATTTGTTCCTCTTGTCATTCTGATGCACTCCTTCTTATTTCCAGGTATCCGTCATAATACCTTCTTTTCTCCCGAGTATTCAATGTAATTCTCTTGATGTGTTTTCGAAAAACACACCTGTTTGGGTATTCAATTGTGGGTCTTCTCTGGAACTTCAGGTCTTACTGAGGTCTTTGGGACAATAGGATTTATATCTTATGGTATTCAATAGAATACCTTGGTTAGAGTCCCACTCAAACTCGTTAGTTCCTTTGATCGCTGCAACCTCACCATCTGTTTAAGCTAAGGATGGTGGGTTTTTGGGGAGCCTATTGGTCTATCTGATGAGAAATCAGTAGCCATTGCCTTGCTCTCCTTGGTCCTAGCTTGGAGAGAGGGCTTGGGAGCTGATCATATGTATAATATGGTCAGTCTCTAGGGCATTGTCCTGCTTGATAGTGCAAAGTCAGTGTTCCTCGCCTCTGCCATTCATGAAAGGCCTTTAAACATTCAAAGTGTTTATATAATTACATTCGTCTATTGAAATGTTTAAAAGCCGCTCATGAATGGCTGAGACGAGGTATAGTGACAATGCTTTAGCGGCCTAGAGACTGACCATATATTGGTACCTCTTCATCTAATATAGGACCAGGGAGAACCAGGCAATACGTCCTGATGACTGGGCAGGTAGACCTATAGGCTCCACCAAACCCCCAATCTTATTTCACATGGATGGTGAGGGTGCAGACACCACAAGAAACTACCGAGCTTGAGCGGGACTTGAACCCTAGTCCGTCAGATAACCAGGAAGGGACGTTACCTATAAACCACCTGTTTATCTGTCCTGTAACAGGTAATACTGCTTCAATTTCGGTATCTGGTGATATATTCCCCTTATCTTGAATTACCCGGTTGAATATTTGCCAAAGTATCACTTTTAGTTTTTAATATTCAATAGAGTTATGATGATACAACATAGGAGCATTCTCATTATTATTACCCCCTCCCCAAGAAAGTTGGAAGTTTGTTATATTTTCAACCATGTTTTGTTTTTGTTATATGTGTGTGTTTCTTTGTGAACAGCCTTTGGCCACAATTTTAATCGTATAGTAATGGAACTTGCTGGGATTAACTGTTATTTAAAAAGGTGCAAATGAATATATTTTCAAAGGTCAAGGTCAATGTCATGATGTAGTAGAAGGTCCAATTTATTTGATAATCAACCATAAGTTTGGACATCGCTGTCATAGAGTCTTCAAATTTCGTTCATATTTGATAGTATGAAAATTCACGCCAATTAATACATGTTAAGGTCAAAGACCAGGGTCAAGGTTGAGAAATTAGCTGCCGTACCGAAGGTCTGCGCTCTGCTGAGTGCCCTTCTTGTTGTTATTATTATTGTATGCGACCCGTCGAAAATGAGGGATAAAAATTGAGGTAGATGTGTAAGTACACGCACAGACACAGATTCAATCCTTCCCAGCTCTCCACCTTTACTTACATCAACCCCTCTCACCAGGGTATGACTACTCCCTCTTCCCCTACCCAAGGGACGGGGAGAGACCGAATAGTTGTACATCTTGTTCCTTAACATGACGTAAATGAACAAATATTCATATATATATATATATATATATATATATATATATATATATATATATATATATATATATATATATATTTATATATAAATATATATATATATATATATATATATATATATATATATATATATATATATATATATATATATATATATATATATATATACACACACACACCTTACAATAACCACTAATAATCAGTGAAAACGGATTTCAGATTTACATCAATACATTGAGTTATATTTTTCATATATTTATAATACACTTCATTCTCTTATACTCTTATTTTTTTCATCTTTATTATCGGAATAACTATGGCTCTTATTATGTATTTGTCTCATTGTTTAGATAATGTAAATAAAAACTATGGATTTCAAGCAAAAGCATATGCAATTTGCAATAGATTCATTGAATATATATAAATATATATATATATATATATATATATATATATATATATATGTATATATATATATACACACACATATATATATATATATATATATATATATATATATATATATATATATATATATATATATATATATATATTATTATTATTATTATTAATTGCTAAGCTACAACCCTAGTTGGAAAAGCAGGATGTTATAATCCCAGAGGCCCCAACAGGGAAAATAGCCCAGCGAGGAAAGGAATCAAGGGAAAATAAAATATTTCACGATCAATAACATTATTATTATATATATATATATATATATATATATATATATATATATATATATATATATACATACATATATATACATATATATACATACATACATACATATACCAAAGGCACTTCCCCCAATTTTGGGGGGTAGACGACATCAACAAAGAAACAAAACAAAAAGGGGACCTCTACTCTCTACGTTCCTACAGCCTAACCAGGGACTATGCCGAGTTCAGCTGGTACTGCTAGGGTGCCACAGCCCAACCTCCCACATTATCCACCACAGACGAAGCTACATAATGCTGAATCCCCTACTGCTGCTACCTCCGCGGTCATCTAAGGCACCGAGGAAGCAGCAGGGCCTACCGGAACTGCGTCACAATCGCTCGCCATTCATTCCTATTTCTAGCACGCTCTCTTGCCTCTCTCACATCTATCATCCTATCACCCAGAGCTTTCTTCATACCATTCATCCACCCAAACCTTGGCCTTCTTCTTGTACTTCTCCCATCAACCCTTGCATTCATCACCTTCTTTAGCAGACAGCTATTTTCCATTCTCTCAACATGGCCAAACCACCTCAACACATTCATATCCACTCTAGCCGCTAACTCATTTCTTACACCCGTTCTCACCCTCACCACTTCGTTCCTAACCCTATCTACTCGAGATACACCAGCCATACTCCTTAGACACTTCATCTCAAACACATTCAATTTCTGTCTCTCCATCACTTTCATTCCCCACAACTCCGATCCATACATCACAGTTGGTACAATCACTTTCTCATATAGAACTCTCTTTACATTCATGCCCAACCCTCTATTTTTTACTACTCCCTTAACTGCCCCCAGCACTTTTCAACCTTCATTCAATATCTGAGGTGCATCTGCTTCCACTCCACCATTTGCTGCAACAACAGGCCCCAAGTACTTAAACTGATCCACCTCCTCAAGTAACTCTCCATTCAACATGACATTCAACCTTGCACCACCTTCCCTTCTCGTACATCTCATAACTTTACTCTTACCCACATTAACTCTCAACTTCCTTCTCTCACACACCCTTCCAAATTCTGTCACTAGTCGATCAAGCTTCTCTTCTGTGTCTGCTACCAGTACAGTATCATCCGCAAACAACAACTGATTTACCTCCCATTCATGATCATTCTCGCCTACCAGTTTTAATCCTCGTCCAAGCACTCGAGCATTCACCTCTCTCACCACTTCATCAACATACAAGTTAAACAACCACGGCGACATCACACATCCCTGTCACAGCCCCACTCTCACCGGAAACCAATCGCTCACTTCATTTCCTATTCTAACACATGCTTTACTACCTTTGTAGAAACTTTTCACTGCTTGCAACAACCTTCCACCAACTCCATATAACCAGATC
>NC_090749.1:68830198-68832698 GCF_036898095.1 Palaemon carinicauda
ATATATATATATATATATATATATATATATATATATATATATATATATATATATATATATATATATATATATATATATATATATATATATATATATATATATATATATATATATATATATATATATATATATATATATATATATATATATCTGGGTTATGGCTTTTTTTATTGCCGTGCTGGCCACTGCGGATTAGTGAGGGTGGGAAACTTTGTCCGATCGCCTACGGCTAACCAACCTACTAAGGAAGGCTTCTTTCTCCTCTTTTTCTTATTTTTTTTTCCCGTTCTCTACTTCCTACTAATCATCTGCTTCCTTTCTCTCTTTCTCCTCTTTCCCTTCTTTTTTACCCTTTGTATGCATCATACTGAATCTCTTCTTCGTTTCCCTCTTTCTCCTTTCTCTTCTTTCTTTTCCCTTTCTTTTCATTCTAATACTCATCTTCGTCCTTCCCCTCTTTCTCCTCTTCCTCATTTCTTTCTTTTCCCTTTCTCTTCATCCTACTACTCATCTTTTTCCTTTCCTTTTTTCTCCTCTTCTTCTTCTTTTTTTTCCCTTTCTCTTCATCCTACTACTCATATTCTTCCTTTCCCTCTTCCTGCTTTTCTACCTCATATTCCTTTTCACTTTCCTCCTTCTCTTCCTCCTCCTCCAACAGCTTTATTAATAATAAAAAACAGAACCTGTTATATTAAACTTAAAGCGAAATAGGTTCAGGAGATATAAAACAAATATAATGCGTCTAACTTTGAGTGTCCAGTTACCACACGTAAACTTCCAAAAAAAATATTCATATTTAACTTTGAACTTTCGGTAATTACGTAACAAGCAAAACTATTGGAGGAAATATTGTCCACTCATATAAAAAAAGATCTTGTGGGTTATAAAAGAAATGGTATGTGAGACTCTAGTCCTCTGGGTTGCTATGAATCACCCTTTATTATTATTATTATTATTATTATTATTATTATTATTATTATTATTGTTGTTGTTGTTATTATTATGGTTATTGTTATTATTAATATTTTTATTATTGTTGTTGTTTTTATTATTATTATTATTATTATTATTATTATTATTATTATTATTATTATTATTATTATTATTATTATTATTATTATTATTATTATTATTATTATCATATATTAATCTTTATATATAACTTTAATGCACCCTATTATATGGCAATAATTTACAACAGGGGCAATGATAATTTCAGTATCGATAACACATCGTATGATTAAAAAAACATATTCTAAAAACAGAAAAGTTAATAAAATCATAAGAAAAAACAATGAATAAAAAATGTTTTGGAAAATTCACATAACAAATATGGAACACTACCGAAAAGGTCTGGACTTTCAAAAATCCTCATCCATAGAGGTCCAGTCTTTGCAATAAGAAGCTCTAAAAGGTCTAAAGGTCAAAGCTAACCTAATCCAATATCCAAGAAGGTCTCTTCTTTCCAAAATTCATACTCCAAAGAAGTCCCACCTTTGTTCTCAAAACCCAACTTCCCAGAAGGTCCCATCTTTTCAGATTCCTAGGTATAAGGTACAGTCTTCCCAAAATCCAGTCTCTTAAAAAATCTCATATTCACAAATTATCTCCTAAAAGTCCTGGTCTTTAAAAATGCAGTTCTCCAAAAGGTCCCATGTTCTCGTACTCTAACCTCCAAAAACTTTAAAAAATAGATATGTCACAAAACATGACAGTATGTCTGCAAGTCACTAAGGGCAACTATAGCATTCTCATTTTTGTTTTTGTTTATACCAAAAACTAAACTAAAGCATAATGAAACGTGTTATGTATGGCTTACATTGTTGGGGTAAAAGTAACTACAAACACATGGATGGACACCGATACCGAAAAAGCACATGGAAGAGGATTATAATCATACAGGTATTTTCAACAAATTTGACACATACAAATGCACAAAAATATCTTGTGCTACGGAACTGTAGTTACTTTCATAAATACAAAATTAGAAAAAAAAATGATAATAATCTCAAAAATACTCCCACTCAAATAAAAAATAAGAACATGAAAATAATACACACGAAGAAGAGGATACCTTTCCTAACAATAAAAAATGTCACCTTCAAGTATACGTACAGAAAACACACATGCACATGAAACAGATGATACCTTTACAAGCACGTAAAACGTTACCTTTATAAACACAAACAAAAACCGCAGGAAACATAGAGCAAGATTATATAAACAAATAAAAACAGAGAAAAAGAAGAATACGACTAAAACCGCGAAACTCTGTCGCATTTGCAAGCAGTCACTCTATCGTGGGACCCTATTTCAAGACTTACTTTGAAAGTTTAGGAGAGAAGGAAGGGCATCTCAAGGTAGTTTTGCAACTTGCCGACGTCAGCGAAAAAAAAGTAGGAGTTATAGTGCGAAGGCTTCTTCTTTCTCTGTGGTATTTTAAAGTTCATTGTTGCCCTTTTCAGTTTGTTCAAAGTTTAGGGTTTCATGTGTCATTGAT
>NC_090749.1:68850198-68860139 GCF_036898095.1 Palaemon carinicauda
GTTCATGTGTATGTGTATGTGTTTGAATATATATACATACATATATAAACAGATAGGTGGATAAATATACAGACATCACTGGGACATGGTTCAGATGGACATTTAGCTGGAAGAAATATTAAAAAGAAAAAGATGAAAAGTCGACCAAATTCTTTCGTGATGGCACAGCTCTTAAAAGGTGAAGTGCCACAAAAGGTCAGTCAAGAATATTAAAGTAATTAACAGCTTGTTGGATCGTAATTGTCCGGATATATAGTTCATTAGCAATTGGCCAAGTAATTACATTCTGGAGAATTTTCTTCATAATGCATGGCAATGTAATATATATATATATATATATATATATATATATATATATATATATATATATATATATATACATACATATATATATATATATATATATATACTATATATATATATATATATATATATATATATATATATATGTATATATATATATATATAAAGATATATATATATATATATATATATATATATATATATATATATATATATATATAAAGATATATATATATATATATATATATATATATATATATATCTATACATATACATTATATAATCTAATATATATATATATATATATATATATATATAATGTATATATATATATATATATATATATATATATATATATATATATATATATTTATATAAATATATATATATATATATATATATATATATGTATATATATATATATATATATATATATATATATATATGTGTGTGTGTGTGTGTGTGTGTGTGTGTGTATAAAGACTGTTAGAATGTCTTTTGTAACACAAACAACATAATACGTAAAGTAAAATGTTATAAGTAAACATAGTCAGGAGTACCGCAGCTATTGAAAAAGTTAACGATCAAATAATCCAATTAAGAATTCCAATAATAAATTAACCAGATGTTCCAAGCAGAATCAAGAATATTGCTAATGATTTTTTATTGAAATTATCCTTTAAACAAGACAAACACAATTGATACACATAAACCGCAATAAAAATGATTTTCATGTTCAGGACATGATTTGCATAAGAACTTCGTATACAAATGGTGAAAAGAAGGAGAAGCCTTAAGAATAAAGACCTGGATATTATAAAATATATTTGCATGTTACTATTGGGACCAATTTGTTAATGGCATAAGTCTCCTAGTTATCAATGTATGAGATTGTTGTCTTATTTTGACCTGTTACCTTCACAGCAGGTAAAGGCCTTCAGAGATTGACCTATGGATTATACTGTATGTTACCTGCAAGGTTTTTTTTTTTATTTTTTTTTTTTTCTATCGGTGGGTAATCCTTCCAAGATGTGAACTCATCAAATGTTGCTTGACGTAACAGGTTGACATTCATTGACGGTCATCCTTCCATGGGCTGACCAGCTATCTGCATTTGGCTTGTTGTCAAAGTCTCTCCAGTTGATTCTGTTAAGCATCTTATTTCGTTTGAAAATTTCCATCCGAACCATAAATCTCATTCCCTTGAGAAGGGCAGCAGTTTTTCACTTCAGTTATTTTAACCGGCCGTACTAATTATTATTATTATTATTATTATTATTATTATTATTATTAGTAGTAGTAGTAGTAGTAGTAGTAGTAGTAGTAGTAGTAGTAGTAGTATTAATTGCTAAGCTATAACCCAGGATAGAAAAGCGGGATGCTATAAGCTTAAGGGTTCCATCAGGGAAAATAACCCAGTAAGGAAAGGAAATAACGAAACAGATAGAATAGTGTACCTGAGTGTACCCTTAAGTAAGAGAACTCTAACCCAAGAGAGTGGAAGACTATGGTACAGAGGCTATGCCACTACCGAAGACTAGAGAACAATGGTTGGATATTGGATTGTCCTTCTCCTAGAAGAACTGCCTACCATACCTAAAGAGTCTCTTCTACCCTTGCCTAGAGAAGAATAAACACTGGACAATTACAGTGCAGTATTTAACCCTTTGAAAGCAAAATAATTTATTCCGCTATCTTAGTGTTGTCAGATGAATGAGAAAAGAGTAGAATGTATGAAAAATAGCCCAGAATATTCGGTGTATGTGTAGGCAAAGGAAAAAATGAACAGTAACCAGAGAGGGATCCAATGTAGAGCAATCCGGCCAGTCAAAGGACCCAATAACTCTCTAGCGGTAGAATCTCAACGTGTGGCTGGAGCCTTGGCTAATATACTTCTTTTAACGATGCGAGTGGGAAGATGGGTCTAATCAATTCTAGCAACATGTGTCATAATATGATTTTAACTTAAGTCTGTCTTCGTAGCCATGAATAACCTCTTCGTTCCTGTGATTGAGTTATGTCACGGAAAGTAAACATTTATTTAGTTTGTTTACTGTTGTGTTAAGCAAACCCCTTAAGAGAGTGCATTAACATTGAGTCCTTAGAATACTTCAAATCACTTCAATTACTTCAAATAATTACTTCGATATAGACTCCCTAATAGACACATTTAAACGAAGTTTATTTCCACCCCAAGCGATTCCCTTCAGATAACAATTTATTTGTACGTTCCTGAAAATTGTGGATTGGCCAAATTAGTAAACTGAAATTTGTCCTATTGCTAAAATTTACTGCAACTAAAAATTACTTCAAACGATCTTTTCAAACATACAAATATGTAATGCATAACTACAAAACAATTACTTCTGGATGTATTTATAATGAACACAGGAAAGTAAGTTACCCAAGCAGGTGACATGAACAATTTGCATTACCTAAAATGACCTCATGCAATGACCAAGAACCTTCTTCACAAAATTCATTACTCTGTAATTTTTCTGAACCAACCACCAAAGTAAAGTTTATATTGCAACCAACGAGTACCTTCAGACAATTTGCGTTTCGTCAACAAACACACTTTTCCCCCCCCGTGGCTGTTCCTTCTCTGCCCAACAATTCCTTTCAACCAACAATTTACCTTCGCTCCTCCACCCATAATCATGCTGTCGACATTCTCAGACCTTCGACTGCATTTCCAGGGAAGAATTTGACACGTAAATACTCACCTCGCTTGTAGTGGGAGGGGAGGGGAAGGAGGTTGCAGAAGGGGAGGTGGAAATGCAGGGAAATGATGGGGGGGAGAGAGAGAGATAGAGAGAGAGAGAGAGCAAAAACTTTATTATTCAAATGAGCTGCGCTCGAACGAAAATGTCGAAGTTCAAAATGAGGCCGGCAGCAAAGGCTCAGATCTGGAACTTTCATCGTACCTCATTGGCAAAAGCAATATGAGAACATATTTATAGCATTGGCTTAGCAATATGTCAGTCCAGTGTTTTAGTATCTGAGAGAGAGAGAGAGAGAGAGGAGAGAGAGGAGAGAGAGAGAGAGAGAGAGAGAGAGAGAGAGTAGAGAGAGAGAGAGAGAGAGAGATTTATATCGCAAATGAGGCATTGGAGGAAATTGTCGTTTAAATAATAGAGGAAGAATAGTTGAGTCATAAACACTTTTGTTTCCTATTCAAAATGAAAGGAGAAAAACATAGAACTTTAAGCTATAAAGGAGATAGACTCAAATAAAAGGGCTATAGTTCAAAGCGTCAGAGCGAGACGATTACCCCACTATCAAAATGATTTGTTCTGATGATAAGACTGCAATTATATCCTGGGAATAGAGAGAGAGAGAGAGAGAGAGAGAGAGGAGAGAGAGAGAGAGAGAGGAGAGAGAGAGAGAGAGAGAGAGAGTGGACCTAAGGTTTGTCAAAGGGTTATTTCAAATGCAAAGGGTTTGTCATTATAATCTGGGATAGAGAGATTTCACAGTAGGCTCAAACAATGAGTCGCAAAGAGTAATACGGGTGGAAGTGATGCAGTGAGATGAAAAGGTATTTTAATTATTTCTAGATATAAAAAAGACGGGCAGATTGCCGGAAACTCTCACAGAGAGAGAGAGAGAGAGAGAGAGAGAGAGAGGAGAGAGAGAGAGAGAGAGAGAGAGAGAGAGAGAGAGAGAGAGAACTATTTGCCAGTGGAAATGAAACATGTGCCGAACGTTATAAATATATATATCTGGGCCATGCGATAGCTCGCTTTCATAATGCGGACATAAAGTATGAATGGGGCTGAAGGGACCGAGATAATATGAGTGACATTATCTCCGGGTTGGAGTGTGACCGCGAATTCGGAATGGTCCGCTTAATCGCCGGGATGGGTCGTAAAGAAACACAATGTTTGCTCTGTGACAGTCCATTAAGGTGGAGTTGGTCTGACAGTGGAAGAAAGGTGATTAAGAGAGATGGAAATATACACTCGGTTGGCAGATGTGTATTTAGGGGGATGTAAATATACACCGGAATAGTAAGGAATAAATGAGGGAGCAATGGGTTAAAAGAGATAAATAGAATGGTTAATCCAACGAAAGATGATTGAGATAGATGGAAATATGCTTTGCAATAGCGGGAGCCTGACAAGGAAGTAGGGGAGCTACTACATAAGAGAGTATTAAGCTAAATGAGAATATGCTCTTTTATGGTGATAGATATAGCTGAGTAATTAAATGTAATATTTTTAAAAGAGGCAAAAATACATGTGATGATGGAGTATGTTGATGGAAGTAGAGGTTATCTTATAAAATACCGGATTGTTGGATGAAAATAGCCAGAATGAAAGATAGCATATCAAAGGACGTGTTATCTACGGAATGATTATAGTGGTGTAATATGCCCCATAAAAATGATAGAGAGTGCAAGTCCGTTTGTCTGTCATGAAGAGAGAAAGGTGCACTTAGAGGTGGAAATTGGTGAGATAATGGCAGGAAGATTAGTAAAAAAAGAAATGAAAAAACAACCACAGTCTGAATGGCCTGATCAAACGCCCCCTCCCCCCCCCCCCCCCACTATAACAGCAAACTCCGAAGGAAAAGTTTAGGAGGGGGAGAAACCCAAGAAGAATTTCTCCTCAACTGCTAAAAACCTTATTTCGACGCGAGAGTAATGGCAAAGTTTTTAAATAATTACACTAATAACGACAATTACGATAGAGGGGGAGACTGAGGGAAGTAGCAGCCAGCAGTTCAGGAGAGGGAGGTGGGGGGGGGGGGGACTTTGGGGATGAATCAGTCCTGCAGCAGAAGTTTGATTCAAGAAAGAGAGGGAAGAGAAGAAAGTTTAAATGGCTCATTTAGTTGGTTTGCGTGTTGGGGATGTCACTAGGTAAGCTACACATCCCAGATTTATCCTTCCATTAAAATGATAATAATATAGAAGCCTATAATTTTAATATGATCATGATAAGATTACACTTCTGTGTTTGGAGTTTTTGGTCATGCAGTGAGAATGGAGAATGGTCATAAGCTTGCTTGATGTGGTTTGGTCAGTCAAAGAGAATATAGAATGATCATAAGATTACATTTCTTTGTTTAGAATGTTTAGGTTCATGCAGATAGAATGGACAATGATCATAAGCTTGCTTGATGTGGTTTGGTCATGCAGAGAGAATAGAGAATGATCATAAGATTACATTTCTGTGTTGAAAATGGTTTGGTTCATGCAGAGAGAATGGAGAATGATCATAAAGACCATGACCATAATAAGGTCACATTTCTGTGTTTGAAGTGGTTTGAGCATGCATAGAGAACGGGGAATGGTTATAATGAGATTACATCTCTGGATTTTGAAGTCAGTTGGTCATACAGAGATAATGGGAAAGATCATAATAAGACTACATTTCTGTGGCTGAAATGGTTTGGTCATGCAGAGAGAATGAAGAATAATCATAATGTTACGTTTCTGTGCTTAAAATGGTTGGCCATGCAGAGAGAATGAAGAATGATAGATCAAAGAAAATCTTGCATAATTTTGAGGGGTTTCGGTAAGGAATAACCTTTGCATATATCCAGGAAGCGCAAGTAGAGGTGAATGACGCACTTTATATATAGGTTTTCAACGTGGTTTTGAAGACCCTTTCTTGTAGATGTATGAAGAGGATAATGACAATTTCACCAATTAATATGGTATACCTTGTTGTGTTGTTTTCTATGGGGTCGTTTCCTTTCAGGGATAATAGAAAATATAGTTCATCTCATTAATTAGCAAATTGACAAATTGCTCTAGCTAAGAGGAAAAGCCCGAGAAATTATTGTTTTATAATGAATGTCTAGTCAGTAATAATAATAGTAATTATGATAATGTGGAAGCAAATCCCCATGATTTATACTCTTTTCATACACCTCTTATTTTTTATTTTTTTTTTGTGTGTGTGTGTAGTTAGTAATACTGGTGGGAATAATAATAATTATTATTATCGTTCAACTTATGCGTTTGCAGTGTCTTAGTCAATACAGCAAAAGGTCATTTCAATTAAGGGTAAGAGCTCAGGATTACATATGTATATATATATTATATATAATATATATATATATTATATATATATAATATATAATATAATATATATATATATATATATATATATATATATATATATATATATATATATATATATATATATATACACATTCTGCTTCGCTGAACTACAACCACTGTGAAAACAATAATCTCCCATAAATTGCCCAAACTACAGTGTTGTTATTAGGAAATTGGGAGCGGCTGGAAAGGATGAATCTGTGTGAATACGATGAATTTGTGTGAATGCGCATTTTGACAAATCGCATACAGTAGTTACTTATAATAAACAAATAACACCACTGAAAAGAACGTGAAGACAATAGGAAATGAGAAAATCTCATCTTTTAACTTCCAAGGGTTTTGCTGTCACCCCAAGGCAGAGTGAGTAGGCCTTTCGGAATAATGCATATGGATATGCACAGAATTAAAATTCAAGTCTGAGATAAGGTGAGGGGAAGGGGGAGGGGAAGGGGCAGGGGAGAGGGAAGAGCTTTTATGCAGAGATGCTAATGGAACAAGGCATCCTCCCCCACACCCCCTAAACTAATCCACTTTCAGCCACCCCCCCACCCCCCCAAAAAAAAGGTGGGTTGGAAACTGGGTGGAAATAGAAATGAATGTATCCCCGGCGAGACGGAAGGTGGTAAAGGTGAGATTATTTTCTTTTTATAGTGAGGAAATTTAGATTTTTTTTATCATCAAATGGAATAAATATTGAATTACTTAAGAAAATAAGAAAAATAAGAAATTTAATGTTGAGATAATTACTGGGATGTTTACCCCGCGAGATATATAAGCTATTTTGGTCGAAAAGGCAAAGTAAAATATTTTAATGGGAAAATAAAAATTAATACAATTTTCTGATTATTATTATTATCATTAAATGCTAAACTACAACCCTAGTTGGAAAAGCAGGATGCTATAATCCCAGGGGCCCCCAACAGGGAAAATAGCCCAGTGAGGAAAGGAAATAAGGAAAAATTAAATATTTTAGGAATAGTAACAATATTCAAATAAATATTTCCTATTTAAAACTATAAAAACTTTAAGAGAACAAGAGGAAGAGGAACTAGATAGAAAAGTGTGCCCGAGTGTACCCTCAAGCAAGAGAACTCTAACCCTAGGCAGTGTAAGGCCATGGTACAGAGGCTATGGCACTACCCAAGAATAGAGAACAATGGTTTGATTTTGGAGTGTCCTTCTCCTAGAAGAGCTGCTTACCATAGCTAACGAGTCTCTTCTACCCTTGATGATGATATCCTGAATTATTTAATAATATATATATATATATATAATATATATATATATATATATATATATATATATATATATATATATATATATATATATATATATATATAAATGTGTGTGTGCGTGTGTAATCGATTTTTCTGTAGTTTAATTAATAATAATGATAGTAATAATGATAATGTTGTTTGAACGGCATTTGCATTTTGTAAGATACAAGGACATTATTCTATTTCCTGTACCATAAAATGCCATTTCCCTAATAAAACTGGTGCAGAAAGAATGACGCTTTCCCTCCCATGTCAAGGAACGCCCGTGGTGTGAGTATCAATTTCTTCAAGCTGTGTTTATGTGTGTTTGTTAGAACAAGAAAAGGACTCTGATAACATACATCACACCTAATAGGGTAAGGAAATTGACTAAAACTCATCAACCGGTCACTTGTTAATGATAAAAGGACAAACTATCCTCTGAAACAGTAAGTAAACGTTTGATTTTAGCGTCTTTTAAGCTAAGTGGATTTACCTAAAGCTCAACTCTTGCATCAGGTGTTTCTCAGGTAAAAGATTAATCTTTGCGAACAAGACTGATCACTCCTTTGATTTTATGAAGAAAAAAAAATTGGGTAATCGGTCACCTCTTAAAGACGCCGCTAGGTGAAATTGCCTAATTAGATTCCGCTTGGAGGAATGTCAGTTGACGTTGGAAAAAACGAAGAAGGAGATTTTTATTTTTTTATTTTTTTCCCCAACACTTGCGGTGGAAATTATGAGTTTTTTTTTCCCCCTTCATAATTATGTAATGCAGGTCAGAGTTAAGGATTAAGATCTAGCTTGGATTTTTTTTCCTTCTGGTAATTATGAGAACCTGGAAAGTAGGAATAGAAGAATTCTGATTGATTTTTTATTCCATTAATTATACCTGGTTAAAAGGAGCAAAAGGTTCATTGAGTTATTAGCTTCGCACAGACAGGATTTGGAATTCTTATCTATCTTTTGCTTTTCTCAACATGAATAACCCTCCTCAAGTAACTCTCCATTCAACATGACATTCAACCTTGCACCACCTTCCCTTCTCGTACATCTCATAACCTTACTCTTACCCACATTAACTCTCAACTTCCTTCTCTCACACACCCTTCCAAATTCTGTCACTAGTCGGTCAAGCTTCTCTTCTGTGTCTGCTACCAGTACAGTATCATCCGCAAACAACAACTGATTTACCTCCCATTCATGATCATTCTCGCCTACCAGTTTTAATCCTCGTCCAAGCACTCGAGCATTCACCTCTCTCACCACTCCATCAACATACAAGTTAAACAACCACAGCGACATCACACATCCCTGTCTCAGCCCCACTCTCACCGGAAACCAATAGCTCACTTCATTTCCTATTCTAACACATGCTTTACTACCTTTGTAGAAACTTTTCACTGCTTGCAACAACCTACCACCAACTCCACATAACCTCATCACATTCCACATTGCTTCCCTATCAACTCTATCATATGCTTTCTCCAGATCCATAAACGCAACATACACCTCCTTACCTTTTGCTAAATATTTCTCGCATATCTGCCTAACTGTAAAAATCTGATTCATACAACCCCTACCTCTTCTAAAACCACCCTTTACTTCCAAGATTGCATTCTCTGTTTTATCCTTAATCCTATTAATCATTACTCTACCATACACTTTTCCAACTGCACTCAACAAACTAATACCTCTTGAATTACAACACTCAAGCATATCTCCCTCACCCTTATATAGTGGTACAATACATGCACAAACCCAATCTACTGGTACCATTGACAACACAAAACACATATTAAACAATCTCACCAACCATTCAAATACAGTCACACCCCCTTCCTTCAACATCTCAGCTCTCACACCATCCATACCAGATGCTTTTCCTACTCTTGTTTCATCTAGTGTTCTCCTCACTTCCTCTATTGTAATCTCTCTCTCATTCTCATCTCCCATCACCAGCACCTCAACACCTGCAACAGCAATTATATCTGCCTCCCTATTATCCTCAACATTCAGCAAACTTTCAAAATATTCCGCCCACCTTTTCCTTGCCTCCTCTCCTTTTAACAACCTTCCATTTCCATCTTTCACTGTCTCTTCAATTCTTGCGCCAGCCTTCCTTACTCTCTTCACTTCTTTCCAAAACTTCTTCTTATTCTCTTCATATGACTGACCCAGTCCCTGACCCCACCTCAGGTCAGCTGCCCTCTTTGCCTCACGTACCTTGCGCTTTACTTCCAAATTTTTCTCTCTATATTTTTCATACTTCTCTATACTATTACTCTGTAGCCTCTCATAAC
>NC_090749.1:68870639-68875639 GCF_036898095.1 Palaemon carinicauda
TCTCTAACCCAGCGTAAAATATATGACCTGGTTCTTGATTAATATATTATGGTGAGGTAGCTTACACCCTTAGTGGGAGGAAGGGGGGGGGTCGTTTTCCAGACCTGGAGTGGATTGTACCTGTGTTATGAGGGAGTAAAGGGTGGGGGGTTGAGTCTATTACTCAAGGAAAAGAATACTAGATGATGGAGGCTGAGAGTATGCTGTGGGAAGTGTATTGAAGTGTATTAAAAAGGCTATATGGGTGAATAATATATCTTGTGGGAAAGACTATGTATCAGTGGTTCCCACACTTTTTAGGTTGTTACCCACTTTAACATGGTATATCAAGCCGAGTGCGGATAATTTAACGTGCTTAAAGGGGTATAAACATGATCAGCAATGCTGTACTAGTCAGGGACACCCATACTAGTTTGGTTCACTGTGAGTGATCAGACGATAATCTCTCACAACCACCAATCTCTATTGGCCAGCATGATGAGGAAAACTGGTTAAACCCCAGGGATGAATAAAGACAAGTCTGATACATTCGTTCTGCAGTGGACTAGAAAAGGCTGCATTTGTAGTTGTTGTTGTTGTTCTTATTGTGTTAAGTATGTTTCCCCTTTAACAACTTTTGTCATCGTCGATAAATATGGCTAAAATAAACATTAGATATAGTTTCCTTTATCATATTTGAACATTTAGCCTCACAAAGACGGAAAAATTGGTACTTTTTTTTTTAATTTTATTGTTTAACATGGAGATAAAGATACCCCCCCCCCAAAAAAAAAAAAAGTGAAAAAAGTGTGAACACATAGGATAGCTTATCCAGCTTAAGAGTGATAAAATAGGGGATAAATACTAATTATACTAAAACTTGCCATTATGTTATGTCTACTTGGGCTGATGTTCAAAGCAAAACTAACAGTGTTACTGAGTGACTTGTGTCCTTAAGCAAATCTGTGAACATATCAATAAAATTTATTCTTATCTACTATTCTTATCTAATATCAGCTTTGGGTGTCTATCGTTATTCGGTTTGACATCATTCCTTAATTTCAATAAGTTTACTTTACAACTTTTATTACTAAGCCTAAGTTAACATGCATCATTATGCCAGGTAACGAAATACTTTCTTGATTTTCAGATTTGTTAACATTTTTCTGTCACTTCTCCATCGCAGGAAAATTTCTAAATTACCTCCCGGGGGTAATTTACCCAAAGTTTAAGAACCTTTACACGAATGAAGGAGTGGAACATTTAGTTGTGGACATGTCCCTGAATGTACTTCAAATGTATTTCAAGTGTTCATTATCATAGCTGCTGGGATTTAATTTGCGTAGTTAAATTGTGTGATTGTCCATTATTTGTAAATTAAGTCCGGATGTGGCAAAAACTCCTTAACTGTGTATATTTTCCAGAGTAAAATGATTATGAGACTGACCATTATTTGTAAAGTAAGTCTGGATGTGGCAAAAACTCCTTAGCTGTGCTATATTTTCCAGAGTAAAATAATTAAGACTGACCATTATTGTAAGGTAAGTCTGGATGTCGGAAAGATTGCAAAGGAAATTATGAAAGGAAAAATTAGTCCGATTAATGGGAATAAAATTATATAAGTCAACATAACAACACCACACGAGACACTTAAAGAAGATGAGATTTCAAAATAAAAAAGCAAAAGAGATGACAAAACAAATAGAAGAACAGTAAAGGAAGTTTAGAGAAGGAAGAGATTGAGAAACGTAAGTAAGCTTGGATGGAGTTGGGAATATAATGTATGATAAATTTCATAGAAATACAATGTGAATGGAAGTATAAATGTATTAGTCAACTCAAGTGCCATGTGGTGACATGCCCCTAGGTTCTAGGATAGCTTTGGGGGATATAAGGAGGAAAGATATTATCCTATGATTCTATAAATTCTCACGGATAAAAATCCGCCAATGACATATATAAGAGGATTATCCCCTTCAGCCCTGGACGTTAGTCTCTCTCTCTCTCTCTCTCTCTCTCTCTCTCTCTCTCTCTCTCTCTCTCTCTCTCTCTCTCTCTCCGTTTACACACACACACTCATATATATATATATATATATATATATATATATATATATATATATATATATATATATATATATATATATATATATATATATTTCTTTCCTTTTCCACAAGGTTTATTTAGAAAGTTACGATTCGAATATATCAGTCTGATAAACATAATAAGATAAACAATATTATAGATAAAATGTAAAATATATTCATAACGAACTCTACATTCATATAAAAATCTATCTTCCATTTTTAAAACTGGTTTAACCCTCGGATGGAAAACCAGGCATTTGAAGTGAGAAAGGAAATAAAATGGGGAGAAAAAACGCACAGAAACTTTCAAACATCAATGAAACTAGTCAGATATAAACTTGTTTTCATGCCAGAAACTATTATTCTTCAGAGAATAGAGCAAGCAATATGGAAAAAAAAAGAAAAAAAAAAACTCTAGCAGGGACAAAAATAAACTCGCCTAACTGGCAGACTTGCCTAAGGGTATTTGGGGCTGGGGGATTAAATTTGGAAGAAATAGGGGGAGTTAAAAAAAAAACCCTATAAAAATAAATCTAAAGTAGTTTTCTCCATATAAAGTCCTTCCCAACGTAATAACCCTTAGTGTTTCTCAATGTCCGAATCAGAGGAATAAATCGTGTTTATTAGTCTTCCACTGCCTCTAGGGTTAGAGTTCTCTTCCTTGAGGGTACATTCGGGCACACTATTCTATCTAATTATTCTTCATCTTGTTTTGTTGAAGTTTTTTTATATAGCAAATATTTATTTCAATGTTGATACTGTTCCTAAAATATTCTATTTTTCCTAGTTTCCTTTCCTCAGTGGGCTATTTTCCCCGTTGGGGCCACTGGGCTTATAGCATTCTGCTCTTCCAACTAGGGTTGTACCTTAGCAAGTAAAAATAATAATATTAATAATAATAATAATAATAATAATAATAATAATAATAATAATTCTCCCAAACCTTTATAAATAACTACAGTCTGTTTCATGATTCACCCCCCCCCCACATTTTTCTGCCTGTTGCTCATTCATGAAATATATATGAGCTCAGTTAATTAGCCAATTTATCGTTTAGTTTTCACAAACTTCAAGTTAACTTAAGGGAAGCACTAAGGTTTTTCCGATATTATATTTTCTCTTTTTCGATACTTTTCGTCTATAAATGGATCATTTTCCTAGACTGCCAATCTATAAACAAGAAGCTTATTACTAGAGATAATAATAATAATAATAATAATAATAATAATAATAATAATAATAATAATAATAATAATAATAATAATAATAATTATAACTCAAGCGAAATATTTGCTTTACATGTCAAAAGGTTTAGAGCCATTTATTTTGTAACAATAATAATAGTAATAAAGAAGATAAAGAAGAAAAGTGAAGACAATTTATAAGGAAACTAACAGTGTTACCGAGTGACTTGCGTCCTTAGGCAAATCTGGGAAAATGATATTGGGTTGCCACACACTTACACCAAAATTCAACCTTATCTAATAGTGCATATCAATTTTCGATGTCAATCGTTATTCGGTTTAACATCACTACTTAATTTTACTAAGTTTAAAATTTTTTCGTAATAAGACTAAGTTAACATTAACCATTATGCTAGGTACAAAAATGCTTTCTTGATTTTCATAATTGTTAATTTCTTTTCTGTCACTTCTCCTTCACTCTTGAAAATTTTTTTAATTAACTCGTGGGGGAAATTTACCCCCAAGTTTGAGAACATCTGCTTTACATGAATGGAAGAGTGGAACATTTGTATAAATGTGGATATTTAATTGAATGTACTTCAAATGTATTTCAAGTGTTCAATATGATAACTGCTGTGATATAATTTCCATAGTTAAATTATATGACTGTCCACTATTTGTAAGTAAGTCCGGATGTGGGGAAAATTCCTTTGCAGTGAAATAGTTTCCAGATTAAAATAATTATGCGACTGACCAATATTTGTAAGGTAAGTCTGGATGTTGGAAAAATTCCAAAGGAAATTATGAAAGGAAAAATTAGTGCGATTAATGGCAATAAGAAAAACACGAGACACTTAGGGTGATATTTGAAAATAAGAAAGCAAAAGAGATGACAGAACAGATAGAGCAACATTAAAGGAGGTTTAGAGAAGGAAGAGAGTGAGAAACGTAAGTAAGCTTGGATGGAGCTGGGAATATATGATAAAACTTATAAAATATAATGTGAATGGAAATATATATGTATTGGTCAACTCAAGTGCCATGTGGTGACATGCCCCTAAGTTCTAAGATACCTTTTGGGATATAAGAAGGCAAGATATTATCCTATGATTCTATAAATCATCAAAGATAAAGACCCGCCAATGACATATATGAAAGGATTACCCCTTTCATCCTGCACGTTAGTCTCTCTCTCTCTCTCTCTCTCTCTCTCTCTCTCTCTCTCTCTCTCTCTCTCTCTCTCTCTCTCTCATACACATGCACACACACACTATATATATATATATATATATATATATATATATATATATATATATATATATATATATATATATATATATATATATATATACATAAATAACTTTCTACAAAGTTTATTTCGACAATTAAGATTCGAATATACTAGTCTGATAAAAATAATAAGATAAATAATATTAGAAATAAAATTAGAAACATAATATCAAGAACTCTACATTCATATAAGAATCTATCATCCAATTCTAAAATCGTTTAACCTCTGAGGGAAAATCAGGCATTTGAAGTAAGAAAGGAAATAAAACTGGGAGGAAAAAAAAAAAAACAGAAACTTTCAAACTTCAACGAAACTAGTCAGATATAAAAGCGTTTTCTTACCAGAACGTATTATCCTTTAGAGGATAGAGGTAGCAATACGAAATCTTGGGAAAAAAAAAGAAAAAAAAAACGCATGGACGATAATAAAACTCGCCTAATTCGCAGACTTACCTAAGGG
>NC_090749.1:68895639-68903139 GCF_036898095.1 Palaemon carinicauda
ACCACAGATCTCTTTAGTTCCTCTACTTGCTTCGCATAGTGGCGAAAGAACACTCTGGAAGACTTCCAGCCAGTGTATGAACGGAGATGTTCAAAATCCATACAATTAAAGAAATTTAAGGATGAGGCAACTTTCCTCGGATCGTGACATGCGGGTGTACTGTCAGGATCCGCTCTGCGAATAAAATATGTGATTTTCGCTCTGAGTTGATTCCGGGATAAATTTGAGCCTGATGTTTCTCCCCTGAATAGTTGACCACCCTTGAAGTCTGAAGCTCTACGAAGATAGACCTTTAGGCATTCTACTGGACATAGAGATGCATCTTCTTTCAGAGGGCAGATTCTCCAGGGACCCCACCTGTTGGTGGGTAACTCATTCTTGGCGAGAAACGTAGGATCTGGAAACAGGTTCAGTTCTCCCCCATCCAGGAACTGAACACGACCTCCCTCTCTCGAGAGGGCTACAATCTCACTAACCCTGGCCCTGGACGCGAGTGCAAATAGGAAAATAACTTTTTGGGTCAAATCCTTTAACGCACACTCCTCATTGCTCAACAGAGAAGCGAAATGAAGAACTTTGTCTAAAGACCATGAAATGGGCTTTGGAGGTGCTGAAGGTCTGAGCCTAGCGCAGGCTTTCGGAAATTTATTAAAGATCTCGTTAGCGAGGTCGACCTGGAAGGCATATAGAATGGGTCTTGTCAAAGCAGACTTACACGCCGAAATCGTGTTAGCTGCCAACCCTTAACCATGGAGGTGGATGAAGAAAGATAAGCAGAAGTCTGTCGAGATCTCCTGCGGATTCTTCGCCTTGACAAAGGCCACCCATTTTCTCCAAGATGACTCATATTGCCTTCTAGTAGATTTGCACTTATATTCCTCTAGGAAGTCTATGCTGGCTTTCGAAATCCCAAAACGCTTTCTCACCGCTAGGGAGAGAAAATCATGAGCTGCAGGGTCCGGGTTTTCTGTAATGAAGCGCAGACAGTCGACTTCTGGACTCGCTGGGTCAGAACTGGATCTGGTAGCGGTAGAAACTTCAACCGTAGTTCCAATGCCAGGGGGAACCACACGCTGTTTGGCCACTTGTGGGCCACTATTGCCGCTACCCCCTTGAAGGATCTCAGTTTGTTGAGGACCCTCAACAGAAGGTTGTGAGGAGGGGACAGATAAATCCTGGACCATCTGTTCCAGTCGAGGGACATCGCGTCCACTGCTTCCGCTAAGGGGTCCTCGTACGGGGACACGTACAGGGGCAACTTCTTGTTGTCTTTCGTCGCAAAGAGGTCTATCTGCAGTTCTGGGACTTGACTCAGAATGAAGGAGAATGATCCTGCGTCTAAGGACCATTCCGACTCTATCTGTGTGAACCTGGATAGAGCGTCCGCTGCCACATTGCGGACTCCTTGAAGGTGAACTGCCGACAGGTACCACTTCTTCTTTTCCGCCAATCGGAAGATGGCCAACATCACCTGGTTGAGAGGTGGTGACCTTGATCCTTGTCGATTCAAGCATCTCACAACTACCTCGCTGTCCATCACCAACCTTATGTGGATCGAGTGACGCGGGGAGACTTTCTTTAAGGTAAGGAGCACTGCCATAGCTTCTAGAAAGTTTATGTGAAAGGTCTTGAATAGCTTGGACCAAGTCCCCTGGACTTCTTTCCGATGAGAGTGACCTCCCCATCCCTCCTTCGAGGCGTCTGAGTGAATTGTCACCGATGGGGGAGGTGGCTGAAGAAGAACCGACTTCTTTAGATGTCTGGCTTGGGACCAAGGCCTGAGAAGAGTACGTAGCCAAAGCGGAACTGGTCTTCTCAGATCTCTTCGCGCGTTTGATGCATAACTTCTCCAAACTCCGGTTGCATCCTTTAGCTGTGCTCTTAGCACCGGGTCTGTCACCGAAGCAAACTGGAGAGAACCCAGTACTCTCTCCTGTTCGCGTCTTGATATCCTTTCGGAAAATAGAAGTCTCTTGACAGAACCCGCTATCTACTTCCTTTTCTTCGCTGGGATGGAGAAACGGTGTGACATTAGGTCCCAGTGGATTCCCAGCCACTGGAACTTTTGAGATGGAGAAAGTCGAGACTTTTTTCTGTTGATCTTGAAGCCTAGATACTCTAGGAACTGGATCACTTGACTGAAAGCTTGCAAGCATTCTGTCTTGGATGCTGCCCACACCAGCCAGTCGTCCAGGTAGGCTACTACCTGAATTCCCTTTAGGCGTAATTGTTTGAGAGCTACGCTCGCAAGCTTCGTGAAGATCCTTGGGGCTATATTTAGCCCGAATGGCATGGCTCTGAAGGCGTATAGTCTTCGTTGTAGCTTGAACCCTAGGTAGGGGGAGAGTCGACGGTTGATTGGAACGTGCCAATAGGCGTCTGACAAGTCTATGGAGACGGTATATGCCCTCTTGGGCAGTAAGGTCCTTATGTGTTGCAGTGTTAGCATCTTGAACTTGCAGTTCACTATGAACTTGTTGAGTGGCGACAAGTCCAGAATGACTCTGAGTTTTTCCGAGTCTTTCTTGGGAACACAAAACAGCCTCCCTTGGAATTTGATGGACTTCACCCTTCGGATCACTCTTTTCTCCAACAGTTCTTGGATGTACTCTTCCGGAACGGGGGTGGAGTGTTGGAGAAACCGAGGGCACGGGGGTGGAGTGCTGTACCAGCTCCAGCCCAGTCCGTTCTTGAGTAGGCTGTGGGCCCAGGGATCGAAGGTCCACCGATCCCGAAAATTCTGAAGTCTCCCTCCTACCGGCATCATCTCACTTGGACTGCCGTCCTGAGGTCTTGCCTCCCTGACCGCGCCCACCCCTGAATCCCCTTCCCCTAGAGGGGCGCCTAGACGAGCCTCTGGCTGCTCCTCTAGGCTTTGCTCGAAAGGAAGTTGACTGCCCTTCGAACGTTGGGTTGAATGCCGTGGACTGTGTCGACACGGCCTGGAATGTGGTCGGGGTTTGTGCCACCATCTGGGGCACTGAAGGCAATGGCCATTGGAGTTGCTGTTGCTGTCTAAGTGGCTTGGCTGGCCGAGATGGTAGCCTAGTCCTCACAGTCTTCCTCTTTGGTTGAGGACCCTCATCCGGGGAAGACTTTCTTTTGATAGCCAGGCCCCACTTCTGGAGAAGGTTTCTATTCTCCGTGGCGGCCTTATAAACAACTTCTTTGACCAGTTCGCTGGGGAAAAGGTCTTTGCCCCAAATGTTGGAGGAGATTAGCTTCCTTGGCTCGTGCCTCACCGTAGCCGAGGTGAACACGAACTCCCTACAAGCTCTCCTCGCCCTGACGAAGCTATAAAGATCCTTCGTCACTGTGGCCAGATGAGTCTTGGCCACTACCATGAACATTTCATGGACCTTGGGGTCGCTTGCCATTGTCTCAAGAGTGGTCTGAAGAGACATTGAGGCAGCCAGTCTTTCTTTTGTCTCGAGCTCTCTCCGCAAAAGAAAGTCAGACAGCTTAGGGAGGTCCTCACCGAACTGACGTCCGGCAATATCAGCCTCCAACTTCCCGACTGAGAAGGTAAGATGGACGTCCTTCCAGTCCTTGTGGTCCATAGGCAGGGCCAGCGACAAGGGTTTACACTCCTCCAGGGAGGGGCAAGGCTCTAGCAGGAGAGGACACAAAGGAAGGGAGCTTCTTACTCAATGCAGCTACCTTTGAGTTTGTGAAGCCCCTCTCTTTCATCGAAGATGAAAGCAAAGCTTGAGCCTTAGCATGGTCCATCACTATGACCTCCTTCGGCTCTGTCTCCTCCTTTGAAGCTGGTTCCTTCCTCAACCGGACATAACAGTCCGGGTATGACCCCTTGCTGGGCCAGAATCCCACCTCCTCTAGGGGAACTGAACCCAACTTATCCGACATGACGATCTTTCCAGTCGTCATCGGCATGTGCTCAGCATACCTCCACGGGTTAGCATCTGAGCACAAGGGAAGGTCTTTCACATTGAGCCTTTTCTGGGGCCCATGTGATGCTGCAAGCCTCTGCATCTGCAGTTCCATTGCAGCCGCCTTCTCCTGATTCTCCTTCTGCATTTGTTGGATCATTCCAACAATGGAGGAGAGGGCCTGTCCCAGCTCTACCGGGAGAGCGGACGATGTTGAGGGAATAGGCTCAGGGATCTGAACCGGAGTAGCCGACATCTCGTCGACCTCTTCCTCTACAATGTCTGGGGCTTGAACATCATCCTGGGCTCCTGCCAGGAGGTCTTCCTCCAGACGCACGGACACGTCAGACATCCTGTCGTCCAACTGGATGTCTTGCAAAGCGACCGCAACTTCAGCATCCACCTGGATCTGAACTTGGGGAATCTCCTCTTGAGGCTGGGGAATCACTGCATCAGGTGATGCCCTAGGGAAAAGTTAAGCCCTCATCTTCTCACTTGGAAGATAAGGTCCAGAGGTGTTCTTCTGGAAGCCCCTTACCCAGGTACGAAGCTTCTCCCTTGCTATATCCCTTGATTCCGCCGTCCTAGGGGAATCAAAGGCCTCAGTAATCAGGTTAGTGCACACGGTACATACATGAGGGTCCCAATACTGGAGATCACCCTTAGAGACAGCGCATGCTGCATGCCTCCTACAAAACTCATGTCCTCAGAGGTTCATACTGCGGACGTTGCAGAAAACACTTCCGCACTTCGGATGGTCCTCCTGTAAAGAGAAGAAATTTCCAGGAGTATCAAGTGAACTACGTATCACTGGATATGCACAGTTTAGCATAACAAATCAGAAAGGAAAGACACACACTTGTGTTTCCTTCACAACCAATTGTTGCAGCCTTCCAGATAATAAAATCGTATGGTTAATCTGTCCTAGAGTAACCAATGAAAGTTTCCAGAGGAAACAGGTGTAGCTCACACCTAAGGTATGATTTTAAAATACCGGATAATAGACAAGAAAGAACTCACTTTCTTATCTGTAAGGCAACACCAAAGGGCTGTGCAAGACAACACAAAAGTGTTAGAACACACAGTGCTGTACCAAAACTATACTATAGTTTTCTTCCTACAGTATATGTTATACTGAAGAATACTGATACAGTATAGAAGGCAATGTGCCGGCTGGCACTTGCCGGCCGGCACACACCATAACTAGCTTTAAAGTATACTACTTAACAGCTATAAGGCGGCAGAACGCTGGTTCAAATGCATGTGCCGGCCGGCAGTAACTGCCGGCCGGCAACAGCCAATGTCGGCCGGCAATGACTGCCGGCCGGCAACTACACAAGGTAGTACCCGGCTGCCGGCCACTGCTCCTAGCGACCGGCAGACAAGGGCTGACAATAGCCGGTCGGCAAGGGTAAACAACTGATGCCGGCCAGCAGCAAAAGAACCAGAGGACTACGACTGCCCAGCTGCCGGCCTCATAGGCCGGCAGCCGGGTCGGGTACAGCACTAGAAGAAAACAGAATGGATGCCGGGATAAGAGCGTAAACTACCTCCAAGCCCGGCAATCCGAAAGAGTGCATATAAGGAAGGGGAGAATCTAATTCAGGCTTCCTGACCAATGCCGTCTGGCTCTACAGGGAGACATGGATGAGGGACCAAGGGAGGTCCGGGCAGCACTCAAAGCAGAAGACCCTTGCCGGCCGGCAAGAGACTGAGTCAATTCCACATCCTAACCTATCCTAGGTCCAGATGTAGAAAGACGTACAGTACTGTAATGGCTAGGCCATTACGGAGATAGAGGGGGAAGGGACAAAAGAGGGTCCTACCAACCTTGCTTTAGTGAAGAATCACCCGCAGCCAAGAAAACTCATCTTAGCCTAAGGGAGATCCAAGGAGGGAGGCCAGCAATACTTGCCAACCACCACTGAACCAAAGCAAGGAAGGTGTTGCTACTCCCAGGGAAAGGATCTTATCCGCCCACCGAGAACAGCAACAAGGACTAGTCTGTTAGATCACAAAAGAAGGAATTATCTCGTACAGAAACCTTCGGCAGTGACCTAAGGAGGCTAAGCCTCCTATGTCTGTGTCAGGCCAGCGAGGGAGACTCTACCCCAAGCCAGACAAACACAGACTCAGACTAAAAAACTCTGATGTTCTGTCCCTCTCTGAAGCCAGACTTACTGGAACAGGGAGGTACAGTAACACCCCAGTATAGTTATTTCGAAAGTTAATTCAGATAAACCACTAGGGTTAAGCCCAAGGCTTAAACAGAGGGAAAGGGATTGCATACCTTCTCCGAAGAAAAGAAAGCAACCAGGGAGTATGAGAAAGTATACTAAGGCTCCATAAGCAACTTAGCCTAGGCACCAAGAGAATCGATTACCTAAATCACCGAAACTCACTCGTATACTATCTTGGAAATAATCAACATAGTCTTTATTGTATAAAAAACAGCCTAAAGCTTCAATAAAATTTTAAAACACTCGGAAATCCAAAATCATGCAGGAAAGTACTAGGACCAAACGACTAGGCTACATGGCCTAGCGTAGGCCAGAGTTGGCGAATACTTCGCCAAAATAAATAATACTAAAAGCACGAGAAAGGAAATCCTATGTAACGCTAAATAGCTAAAATTTATTAAAGCAAAACAACCGGGAATGTCGCTCTGGCTAACTAAAACTCATACCTAGCGAGCCACAGCGTCCATGACGCCTCCGGTAGGCAACGGCTCTTGTAACAAAGATTATTACTATTAATCACTTTAAAAATTACCAAGAGCCTACATTTATACATAAAAGAAATGGTACTCAACTTATCAGAGGCAGACGAAGTTGGAGAAGCCATGAAAAGATGAATAAATCCAAGATTTGCGAGAAACACTGGAAAAAACACCGAGTTGTTAAGCTACGCAAAAAGGAATACAGATGGCGCCAGGATTGGCGCAATACACGCTTACGAAACGGCAGAAGAGGGAGCCTTGGGAGCGGCTCCCCCTTTTTCTTTCTCGTTTTCGTTTTCTTGCCAATTGACCCCTTCGATGTGTTATCTCTGTTTGGGGTGCAGATTGCCATGTGGCGTGTCAAGAATACGTCCTCTGATATGTCGCGATATCCCTTTCATTAGGGATATTCGCTCCAGGAGTTAGAATTCTGGGTACCTTAAGGTAAATTCTCTGGGAATATCGCCGTAGTTGTAATATACCCTAGGAAGCTACCCTATAGGAACTTCCATCAGGACGACATGGCTTGAGCCCAAAAATACGTATATATATATATATATATATACATATATATATATATATATATATATATATATATATATATATATTATATATATATATATATATATATATATATATATATATATATATATATATATATATATATATATATATATATATATATATATATATATATATATATATATATAACAAATGCTTGGATAGAGAAAAGGAACTAAAAGCATTTGATATATTGGGTTAAAAGAGACCCTTCAAAAAGACTAACTTCGGGAAATGTGAAAATGTGCAAAACAGAGTTAATGAAGAGTATTGAATGGCTAATGATATCGAATTTTCCGGAACGTGAAGTTAGTCCACTATTAAGCTATT
>NC_090749.1:68910639-68913139 GCF_036898095.1 Palaemon carinicauda
ATATATATATATATATATAAAACTAATTTTGAACGAAACGAAAAATCAATTTTTGGGTGAGGTAGCCATGTCCTGATGGAAGTTCCTAAAGGGTAGCTTCCTAGGGTATATTTGACTACAGTGATATTCTCAGAGAATTTTACCTTAAGGTATCCAGAATTCTAACTCCTGGAGCGAATATCCCTAATTAAATCTAACAAGGATATTGCATAATATCAGAGGACGTATTCTTGACACGTCACATAGCTATCTTCACCCCGTAGTAACGCTTCGAGGGGTTACAGTGACAAGAATCTGAAACGGGAATGAAAAGAAAGCCGTTCCCAAGGAATCTCTCCTATTCCGTTTCCAGTGTGTATCTGACGAAGGTGGCAGCGCCATTTCCATTCCTTGTAGCGATACGAGGTGCTACAGATACTGTATTATAGGGAGGGGTCAATAAGTCCTTTTATAATAAAAGGAAGGGCGGGTCCATCAGGACGACATGGCTACCTTACTCAAAAATAGATTTTTCGCTTCGCTCAAAATCCGTTTTTTGGGATCATGCCATGTAGTCCTGATGGAAGTTTACCAGAGCATTACTGTATCTGTGGATTCTCAATCGGTGCCGTACCCTCAAGAAAGTATTTTCCTGGTCCGTCTAGACCTAGAGACCTATGATGTTACCGTCATACATCATTTCATCTAAGCATGAACTATGTTAGTGCTTCCTGCCCCCTACAGGGGAGAGTCGTACTAGACTCTGGAAAAAGTCTCGAGGAGTACATAATAACTATGGATGACCATATGACAAGCTTGTATAGTGGTCTCGCCCTATAAATCATAAAGCAAAGTTTGTATAAGAGTGACCAATGTCAGTATGAATTCCTGACATATCCCCAAGGTATCTACTCTTATTAATCTATTGGATAACAGTTGTATCCGTATAGGAACAAATTTTGCATCTCTACCACCCTCCCCTTACAACGTTAACCCTTCCTAAGGAAGGGTTAAAGCGAGTGAATTTTTTGCCTGAAGAAAAGAAACAATCTGAAAAGACGTTCCATGTTAAAATTAATCATATCTTAATTTTAATGCTCAGTACATTTCTAATAAAATGAGTGTGGGCGAACAAGACGCAGGATTCACTATGAACCAGTTTATTAAAAATTTAATAAACATACATATCAGATCAACATTTATAAAATTTATAAAATGTGGACGATATCCGTTAAAGCATAAAGAAAACGGTCAACAGAAAATATTGTTTCGTCGAACAGGAAACAGATTTGCCACCTCAATCGAATCATTAATAATAATGATACAGTCTGTATTACTGTTTATTTACACTTGCGTAAGAAATGCTTGGCACAAGTGTCCCTATTATGCTATAGTTCACCAAAGTCCATGGAACAGTTCGTAAGGACACATTAGTGGCATATCGCTCAGTGTGTAGTAACATACTGTGACTACACATCCACCCTCTCAATTAATCGTCCGAAATTAATTACACTGTTCCTCGCAGATTTAAACAGAATGTTTAAGAATTCTACCTGCATTTACCACAGACCTCTTGAGTTGCTCCACTTGCTTCGCATAGTGCATAAAGAACACCTGGGAGAACTACCAGCCGGTGTACGAACAAAGATGTTCAAAGTCCATATAATTAAAGACATTTTATGGAAGAAATGCACCCCAGTGGGCTGGTTAATTATGGCATTACGAAACTTGAGTAACTGGGTCAACGATGCTCTAGTCCAGCACGTAGGTCTTCACGTTACTGGATAGTTTAAAGGTTTAAAGACCGCTCATGAATGGCAGAGGCAAGGGACAGTGACAGTGACCCATCAAGCAGAACAATGCTTTAGAGACTGACCATATTACATATGATCAGCACCCAAGCCCCTTTCCACGCAAGCTAGGACCAATGAGGCCCAGGCAATGGCTCCCTCAAACCCCTCCCCATCCTTAGCTTACCAGGATGGTGATGTTGCAGGCCAGGACGCTACCACCAGGCCACCAAAACCCTATTTATACATCAAAGACTAATTGCAAGTCATTTTCAAAAGGAAGCCCCAAACCATATGCCTAGAAGAGCAGTAGTAGTTGGGACGTCAGAGCCGAGAGCTGATAGGTGGTGCCCCCGTCTGGTATGAAAATGCAACCACGACCCGTAAGCCTCATTCATACTGCACCGTCATGTCACGTCACGTCAGGTCAACCCTGCTATGTATTCATACTATTCATCATGTCGCCGCGTCATCACGTCTCGTTGTCATTCCGTCAAAATTTCTTCCATGTAAATAAATAGACGTGTTCACACTAAACGCTGCATCACCATCACATCATGGTACCCTCACAGCACAGATTCTTTCCAAAAATATTTTTACACGACGTGACGGCGCATTTTACTTATTCAATTTTGTTTATCACAAAGAAAACAGCTACGCTACCGAAAAGGACTAAGATGTGCAATCACTAAGTCTAGGGGATGGAAGATGATAATGAGGATATGATATAT
>NC_090749.1:68915639-68918139 GCF_036898095.1 Palaemon carinicauda
CGTCGACTTCGTCATTGTCGTTATCATCGTCGTCACTGGATAGTCATTGTTGTTATCATCTTCTTCGTCGAATTCATCATTGTAGTTATCAACTTCGTAGTCGATTTCGTTATTGTCGTTATCATCATCTTCGTCGAATTAGTCATCGTTGTTATGATCGTCGACGTCGAATTCGTCATTGACATTATCATCCTTGTCCTCAAACTCGTCATCGTTTTTATCATTGCCTTCATTGAATTTGTCATTGTCGTTATCATCATCGTCATCAAATTCGTCATTGTCGTTATCATCGTCGTCGTTGAATTCTTTATTGTCCTTATCATCCTTGTCCTCAATTTCATCATTGTTGTTATCATCGTCTTCATCGAATTTGTCATTGTCGTTATCCTCGTCGTCGTCAAATTTATCATTGTCCTTTTTATCGTCGTCTTCGTTTTAGAGGTGGACGTAATTGTGGTCATCGTTATAGTCGTAATTATCATTGTAGTTGTCGTCGTCGGTTTTAGTCATCTTCATTGTTTTTGTTCGTCGTCTTCATCTTCGTCGTTGTGAAGGGGGAAAAGTTTGGTCTGTAGACCTGTGTAAAATGTTAGCGGAGGTCTAAATTTTTGTATTGCTCTTTCTTCTTTTTATTTCAGTGTAATCTAGAAAATAGTTGGTTCCCTAAATAACTTCTGAATTAAATAGGAAATAAATTATTATCATTAACATAAAAGAGGAGTCCTACCAACATTTAAAACAATCGAGAAGCGTTGGTTATTCTAAAAGAAACCAATATGTCTAAATGTCTAAAATAACCCATAAACTGTGTTAGTAAGTAATTTTAACAACTAATACTCTATATTAACCGGGAAGTATTATAGTCTTAATGGAACCTTGTAATCCCAATAAACTTCTCCTAAAACCACAATTATAATTCTAGTGCAACATCTACTAAGAGCTCTTCAATATAAGTCATTTCATAAAAAGTTTTATAGTTTCATCATTAACATCTTTTGAAATCCCAAGAAAATATTTGTAATTTTACATACATCTTTATACAATTCCGAATCCATTCTTTAATCAAAGTAAATTCTAACATACGGCATTTATTCTCTTATGGTCACTAGATACGATCCCTATATTCATTATAAATCTAACCAACATTTACTACAACCCAAGTAACAATCTAATGAGTTTTATTACGATCTCAAAAATGTCCTATGATCCAACTAACATCTAGTATAAGTCAAAAATTACTACTTCTATTACTATTATTATTATTATTATTATTGGAAAAGCAGGATGCTATAAGCCAAAGAGCTCCAATGGAAAAAATAGCCCAGTGAGGAAAGGAAACAAGGGAAAATAAAATATTTCAAGAAGAGCAACAACATTAAATATATATTTCCTATATAAACTATAAAAACTTCAACAAAACAAGAGGAAGAGAAATTAGATAGAAAAAAGTATGCCAGAGTGTACCCTCAAGGAAAAGGTAGTGGAAGACCATGGTACAGAGGTTATGGCACTACCCAAGACTAGAGAACAATACTTTGATTTTGGAGTATCCTTCTCCTAGAAGAGCTGCTTACCAAAGCTAAAGAGTCTCTTCTACACTTACCAGGAGGAAAATAGCCGCTGAAAATCTCATAATCTTAATATTCCACAGTATTCTAGAACTATCATTCCATCAGTGTCCAGATTGTGGAACGTTTTCTCTCATCGGGCAACTGAATCGGCGGAGCTTCGGAAAATTTTATGTTTTTATGTGGAACAGGCTGACATTAGTCTCTTTTAATAGTCATATATGAAAGATCTGTTGTAGAGTCGTTGTTGATCTTAAGTTACCTTGTGTTTATTATTCATTACTTCTCATGTAGTTTATTCATTTCTCATTCCCGGTTTCTCACTAGGCTATTTTTCCCTTGCTATAGCCCTTGGGCTTATAGTATCCTGCTTTACCAGCTTGGGTTCAAGCTTAGCTACTACTACTACTACTACTACTACTACTACTACTACTACTACGAATACTACTACTACTACTACTAATACTACTACTACTAGGACAACTACTACTACTACTATTACTAATAATAATGATGTTAACACCACCTAAAGAATTTTTAATCCCTCCACCAATTAACAAAACTTAGTAAACATCCCATAATCTTAATATCCCTCGATACTTTCCTTTTTCAGCTTTAAGAGTTAATGAATAAATATAACCTTCATACAACTCAAATAAAACCAAACCAACATTCACCACAACTGAATGTACATTTCACAACCTTGATATACATCCAATAAAACAAGAAAAACAAAACAAAGGAAAAGTTTTATAATCGAGGCTCAATCTCACGCAACGCAAAAGAAACGTCTCACAAGCTTACTGCCCATCTAATCCAAAACAGTTCCTTAATCCCCCAGCCATCTGAGATGAGCCAGGTAGCATCATCTCAGTCTTGCTGCAACATCTGATATTATTCCCTAGTAAATTGAGTCTGCATAGCTGCACGCG
>NC_090749.1:68923139-68925639 GCF_036898095.1 Palaemon carinicauda
TTATGATACTTATAAACATTACGGATTATTAGCATATGCCAATTTCAAGCAGTACGAAAAATTTCTTCCCTTATGCCAAATAAAGCTTTATAAAATATTCCTTAGGCTACAATACGTCAAGACCACAAAATATATGGATCGTTGGTGTTAAGATTGTACAGCTTAATTTATGGTTGTATCAATATATGGATTAAATATATAAGAAGTTTCTTTAATTATATTAGACAGTGATGAATTAACATAATATTTTCTATCTTATCTTGATAATGAAAAAATAATTTAGAAAATGGCATTAGCGGTTTTATTACATTACAGTATAACGATAACTGTAATGGGAGCTTCTTGACTGTTGTATCAGATTACAACCTTAGGGTGTTATTCATTGATTAAAAAATAATGAGCCAATATCCTATTATAAAAGTTAATAAAAAAATGGAAATACATCTCTTTACAAAATTAATTACTTCTAATGCAAACACAAAAAGATAGAGACTCTATAGATATAAATTATACTCATATTTAGCCTATCCACTTACTATACATCAACTAATATTAGGTGAGTGACACCGGAATGTATCATCTCGTGAAATTTCTGTTAACAAACAACAAATGCCGCTGTCTCTAGTCCACGACCGGACAAGGGCATCGGACATGTCCTTGTTCATGCCTGCGGTTTGGCCAGTTTTCATCCCTCACCACGTCTGTCAACTACGGATTCGTTATGGTGTGAGACCTTTTTTCTGATTGCTCACAGCAAACAAACCAACTGTAGAAGGGGTGTCCCTGATTAGTACAGCTTTGCTGATCATGGCTATACGCAAACCCTTACACAGCGTTAAGGCATGGCACTTGGAAGACTATTAACTATGCTCAGACTTATTGAATATTTTTTAATTTACTGTAATTAACAGAGTTGACAGGATCCTAAATTTATCAAAGTCGACCCGAAGACTGATAACCTATTGGAAATGTCCCTGCCTGGTGATCTACTGGACTGGAATTCGAGACAAGCTCAGGCTCGATATTTTCTTGCAGTGTCTGTAACTTAACCATCCTTGTGAGCTAAGGATGGAGGGTTTGAGGGAGCCTATAGGTCCTAATTGCTAAGATATCAACAGCTCATTGCCTGGCCCTCCCTGGTCCTAGTTTGGGTGGAGAAAGTGCTTGGGCGCTGATCATATGTATGTGTAATCAGTCTCTAAGAGTCTAAGGCATTGGCACTGTCTTTTGCCTCTACTATTCATGAGAAACCTTTAAACCATTAAACCAATATCTTTATAACGCATATAACAACTATATAAATGTTTTTCGAATCTCCAACTTTGAAAGAAAATAAAAACTATTGTCAGAATTTCCCCTTTCATGCTGATATGCTAATATAAAACTCTGCCAAAATCCGAAGACCGTTGAATTTTATCAACGGATTTGCCATTTAATATCATTGATTGGTATATATAAAAAAAAACATCGAGATTTACATAATCCGTAGAAATTAAAACTCGCTAAAACTCAAAAGACATTTGAAACATAAATACCCCACGGCTCAATCCATCAAAGTGAATAAAAGAAATTCGCAGAAATAAAACTCTGCGAAAGTCCTAGAGGGCTGTGAAATATAATATGAAACAGATAGGTCCCTCGGGGGGACAATAAAGGGATGGTTCATAACGATAGACGGTGCAATTTGCAATGCATACCTCAGACTCCCCAAAACTAATCTAATTCTAGTCAACTTTCGCGGGTCAGAAAGGGAAGTTGCAGAGAGAGAGAGAGAGAGAGAGAGAGAGAGAGAGAGGAGAGAGAGAGAGAGAGAGAGAGGGGGAGGGGGGGGGGGGGCAATTCAGCAGTTTTAGGAATTTTTCTCTGAATTCTGAAGAATAGAATTCTGCCGGGCTGACAATTAAAACTTCAAGCTGTTCGAGCTCTGTTGAATGAAATTAAGATTCGGATGATGAAAATTACCTTTTTGGAAATTTGCATGCAATTATTTTCTAGATTTTGAGGCCAATTCCTTTCAGAAATTGCTGATTTCAATCCTTCATCTTTTCAAATGAATCTCTATACAACTGGCCAACCTTTAAACTTTTCAAATACTTCATCTCTGTACTGTTGGCCAGCTTTTGAACTTTTGAAATGCATCTTTGTACAGTTGGCCAGCCTCTTTACTTATCAAAAACATCTCTGTACAGTTAGCCAGCCTTTGAAATTTTCAAAAAAGTATCTGGGACAGTTGGCCAGCCTTCAAACTTTTCAAAAACATCTCTGTAAAGTTGGCCCGCCTTTGAGCTTTTCAAATGCATCTCTTTACTGTTGGCCACCTTTAAACTTTTCAATTGCGTCTCTGTAATATTGGCCAGCCTTTGAACTTTTCAAATTCATCTCTGTACTGTTGGCCAGCCTTTGAACATTTCAAATGCATCTCTGTACAGTTGGCCAGTCCTTGAACTTTTCAAATGCATCTCTGTACTGTTGGCCAGCCTTTGAGATTTTCAAATCCATT
>NC_090749.1:68930802-68933302 GCF_036898095.1 Palaemon carinicauda
ACACACACACACACACACACACACACATATATATATATATATATATATATGTGTGTGTGTGTGTGTGTATATATATGTAGTTAATCTCTCTCTCTCTCTCTCTCTCTCTCTCTCTCTCTCTCTCTCTATCTTTGAATTTTATATTTCAAGTCTCCATTAGGGTTAATACTAATTAAGAACCATAAGGACGTACTAGAGATAACAGTCAATAAAATGAATAATAATACCCCAATATGGTCCAGCTCAGACACATCATGACACCCCAACAAAAGGATTATCACGCAAAAACTTCACAGACACAAGCATAAAAGAGAAAGGAATGTCAACTATATAATAAAGATCTATGTGTCTGGTTCAATACCCTATATATTAAAGAGCAGGTGTATGACCATATATATATATATATATATATACATACATATATATATTTATATATATATATAATATATCTATATCTATATATATATATATAAATATATATATATATATATATATACATATATATATATATATATATATATAATATATCTATCTATCTATATATATGTATATATATAAATATATATATATATATATATATATATAAATATATATATATAAATATACATATATATATATATATATATATATATTTACATATTTCTTTCAGGTTACGCTGAGCTATTTCTATCCTTGGATTAGGAGATATGAAGTGGTCATACTTTGGAGAGAAAGGGTGCGTGTGAGTGCATATCTACATAAATATCTAGGTGTCATTTTTGACGGGTAGCGTACACTAGTGCGTATATATACTGTATATCTTCTCGTTTATGTACAGTGGCACGGTCTATCCCGTCCCTCTGGTATGGAGAGAGAGCGTAGTCATACTCTGGTGAGAGGGAGTGTCCAGTGAGGTACACTCGCACACCACAAACTCCCACAAATTGCAGAAAATGCAAGGTTGTAAGTTAGGAAGGGGGGAGGTGTGGGAATAGTACACTATAGTAAAAATAGACTTCACATCCTGCCCAGATTGACAGCTTGGACTAAAAGGATGCTGAACACAGTACCAAGGATACAGAGCCGTGTAGGATATTCTATCCTGGTAAAAGGATGCCCGAAGGACACTGAATGCATCCTGCCTCTCATAATAGGATTAAAGTGCAGACGCATACACATACAGGGATAGTGCAAAAGCTCGACCCAGACTGATGCTGGAGTCATGAATGCAAAACAAGACATTTGAATTCCGGAAGGAGGAAGTAATTCGCCATTTGTACATGTCGTGTCAAAGGGAAGATCGAATTCTAGAATGCAAAGGCAAATGCAAGGAGGTTTGTTCTTTACAGAACTATGATAAAGGAGGGGGAGGGAGAGGGAGTAAATTGAGAGGGAATCCGTAATACGGAGGGTAAAGTTTTTGAAATGGTATTCTATCAGAGGTCTATTTGTGTGGATCTTGCTTTCATTTCTCTTCCAGAGAGTTCTTTTCTTATCAATATCTTTGATGTTTATGGAGAATATAGACTCATCTGAGAGAGAGAGAGAGAGAGAGAGAGAGAGAGAGAGAGAGAGAAAATGCATTCTAATCACCGCACCAAAGACCTGAGTTGAATAATTGTCTTAAAATAAAAGAAAGCGATCTTTATCCACTTTGACCTCAGATTAACGATCAGATGTTTATCCTAAGGAGACCTTTCATTTCATATATGGAATGGCTATCTTCCTGAAGATGTCATTATTACCCTAATGGTCTAACCAATTATTAAGGGATGAATTAAAACCACTATTAGCTTATTCTTAAAATATACTTATTCACCTCTTGAGAATATTCCTAAAATATACTTATTCACCTCTTGAGAATATTCCTAAAATATACTTATTCACCTCTTGAGAATATTCCTAAAATATACTTATTCACATATTTAAAAATTACCATGATTACCAAATGAGTACTTGTATTTACAAACACTTAAATTTCTAAATGACAATAATTTAATTATGGCTAACCCATAGGTCAACGCTTTCCCCTGCTAGGTAGTACCAGTTACACAGAGGTTAATCGTTTCGCCGCTAGGTAGTACCAGTTACAAAGAGGTCAATCCTTCTACCTGCCAGGGTGGATGTAGTTAGTAGGATTGCCTTAAACTTTCTTATTACTTGTGATATCAATTCTATTTATATGTAGGATGATGTTTATCTTGGTATTAAATACGATAATATGAAGCTAGTTTTATGATTCAAGACATGTGATTTAGTGTTCCGTTGCCAGGAATGAAATCAGTTGGAGAACAGACGCTGGGTTGAGATATAGTGTCAGGGTAAGCTAAGAATGTGACAGTCTAAGTAGGAGAGGATATGGCTCCAGGTTAGGTTAGGCGGAGACCCTTAGGTTAGGTGTTGGTGCTGTTTTTTTTTTTTTCTTTTTTTTTCTTTTTGAAATGTAGTTTTTCAGTCATAAATTTTGATATTTCACAGCCGGTGTGTCTAAAACAACTACAAAGCTTCCAAGAAGCCTAAT
>NC_090749.1:68935802-68952515 GCF_036898095.1 Palaemon carinicauda
GGCCGAATGGGTTAGTCACTGTCTATATAAGCTTGCCGACCAGGATTCGATTCCCGGCCGGAGCCAAGCTCTTGTCTTTGTGTGATTTCGCCTGGGGCTCTGATCCCGAGGTCGTTAAGAGAATCCAGACCTTAATATATCAAAATATATATGGCTTATTTGAATATGAAAAACACGTAAAAATGTGCAAAATTTATCATTAATTGAATGCCAAGTAACAAACTACCAATTAGCTACGATGGTGAAGATGGGTTGATTTCAATTCTAAGTACAAAATACCTGAATTCGACAGGTATAAGTACAGTAGAATTGTCATTGACTTTTATATTTCTTCGTGGCCGTATGGGTTAATCACTGTCTATATAAACTTGCCGACCAGGGTTCGATTCCCGGCCGGAGCCAAGCTCTTGTCTTTGTGTGATTTCGCCTGGGGCTCTGATCCCGAGGTCGTTAAGAGAATCCAGACATTAATATATCAAAATATATATGGCTTATTTGAATATGAAAAACACGTAAAAATGTGCAAAATTTATCATTAATTGAATGCCAAGTAACAAACTACCAATTAGCTACGATGGTGAAGATGGGTTGATTTCAATTCTAAGTACAAAATACCTGAATTCGACAGGTATAAGTACAGTAGAATTGTCATTGACTTTTATCTTTCTTTGTGGCCGAATGGGTTAGTCACTGTCTATATAAGCTTGCCGACCAGGGTTCGATTCCCGGCCGGAGCCAAGCTCTTGTCTTTGTGTGATTTCGCCTGGGGCTCTGATCCCGAGGTCGTTAAGAGAATCCAGACATTAATATATCAGAATATATATGGCTTATTTGTATACTAAAAACACGTAAAAATTTGCAAAATTTATCATTAATTGAATGCCAAGTAACAAACTACCAATTAGCTACGATGGTGAAGATGGGTTGATTTCAATTCTAAGTACAAAATACCTGAATTCGACAGGTATAAGTACAGTAGAATTGTCATTGACTTTTATCTTTCTTCGTGGCCGAATGGGTTAGTCACTGTCTATATAAGCTTGCCGACCAGGGTTCGATTCCCGGCCGGAGCCAAGCTCTTGTCTTTGTGTGATTTCGCCTGGGGCTCTGATCCCGAGGTCGTTAAGAGAATCCAGACATTAATATATCAAAATATATATGGCTTATTTGAATATGAAAAACACGTAAAAATGTGCAAAATTTATCATTAATTGAATGCCAAGTAACAAACTACCAATTAGCTACGATGGTGAAGATGGGTTGATTTCAATTCTAAGTACAAAATACCTGAATTCGACAGGTATAAGTACAGTAGAATTGTCATTGACTTTTATCTTTCTTCGTGGCCGAATGGGTTAGTCACTGTCTATATAAGCTTGCCGACCAGGGTTCGATTCCCGGCCGGAGCCAAGCTCTTGTCTTTGTGTGATTTCGCCTGGGGCTCTGATCCCGAGGTCGTTAAGAGAATCCAGACATTAATATATCAAAATATATATGGCTTATTTGAATATGAAAAACACGTAAAAATGTGCAAAATTTATCATTAATTGAATGCCAAGTAACAAACTACCAATTAGCTACGATGGTGAAGATGGGTTGATTTCAATTCTAAGTACAAAATACCTGAATTCGACAGGTATAAGTACAGTAGAATTGTCATTGACTTTTATCTTTCTTCGTGGCCGAATGGGTTAGTCACTGTCTATATAAGCTTGCCGACCAGGGTTCGATTCCCGGCCGGAGCCAAGCTCTTGTCTTTGTGTGATTTCGCCTGGGGCTCTGATCCCGAGGTCGTTAAGAGAATCCAGACATTAATATATCAAAATATATATGGCTTATTTGAATATGAAAAACACGTAAAAATGTGCAAAATTTATCATTAATTGAATGCCAAGTAACAAACTACCAATTAGCTACGATGGTGAAGATGGGTTGATTTCAATTCTAAGTACAAAATACCTGAATTCGACAGGTATAAGTACAGTAGAATTGTCATTGACTTTTATCTTTCTTCGTGGCCGAATGGGTTAGTCACTGTCTATATAAGCTTGCCGACCAGGGTTCGATTCCCGGCCGGAGCCAAGCTCTTGTCTTTGTGTGATTTCGCCTGGGGCTCTGATCCCGAGGTCGTTAAGAGAATCCAGACATTAATATATCAAAATATATATGGCTTATTTGAATATGAAAAACACGTAAAAATGTGCAAAATTTATCATTAATTGAATGCCAAGTAACAAACTACCAATTAGCTACGATGGTGAAGATGGGTTGATTTCAATTCTAAGTACAAAATACCTGAATTCGACAGGTATAAGTACAGTAGAATTGTCATTGACTTTTATCTTTCTTCGTGGCCGAATGGGTTAGTCACTGTCTATATAAGCTTGCCGACCAGGGTTCGATTCCCGGCCGGAGCCAAGCTCTTGTCTTTGTGTGATTTCGCATGGGGCTCTGATCCCGAGGTCGTTAAGAGAATCCAGACATTAATATATCAAAATATATATGGCTTATTTGAATATGAAAAACACGTAAAAATGTGCAAAATTTATCATTAATTGAATGCCAAGTAACAAACTACCAATTAGCTACGATGGTGAAGATGGGTTGATTTCAATTCTAAGTACAAAATACCTGAATTCGACAGGTATAAGTACAGTAGAATTGTCATTGACTTTTATCTTTCTTCGTGGCCGAATGGGTTAGTCACTGTCTATATAAGCTTGCCGACCAGGGTTCGATTCCCGGCCGGAGCCAAGCTCTTGTCTTTGTGTGATTTCGCCTGGGGCTCTGATCCCGAGGTCGTTAAGAGAATCCAGACATTAATATATCAAAATATATATGGCTTATTTGAATATGAAAAACACGTAAAAATGTGCAAAATTTATCATTATATATATATATATATATATATAGATATATATATATATATATATATATATACATAGATATATATATATATATATATATACATATATACAAATATACATAAAAAGGTAGATAAATACATAGCTACCCAAATAAAGTTTTTCACTGATAAAAATATATAAACACTACTTCGACTCTCTCTCTCTCTCTCTCTCTCTCTCTCTCTCTCTCTCTCTCTGTCAAGCAAGGTAAGAAAAGATTGGCTAAAAAAGAAAAAAAAATAATATTTTGCATTGTTTTATGCATGAGATGACGTGCGTGGTTGGAAGGCTCAATGTGGCCACTGTCTAGAGAAGGGGGAAGAGGAAGAATAATTGTGGGGGATGAGGATTGCAGTAATAATAAATATAAAAATATAAAACTAATAATAATCACCTGAATATATAAAGAAAAGAGAAAGTGATATAAGAAAGAAGCATGGAGAATTGGGGTTAAGGAGATAAGTAAAAATAATAAAAAAAACAAATGAATAAAAATAAACACTTGAATAAGTAAATAGAAGAGAAAGGGATTTATGAAAGAAACGGGGAGAATTGTGGTAAAGGAGCAGTTAAGTAAAAATAAATAATTAATAGAAATAAACACTTGAATAATTAATATAAAACAAAAATGGATATATGAAAGAAACAGGTAAAATTATGGTGACTGAAGACTTCAGTAAAAATAAACCTTTAGAAAAAATTATAGTATACCCTTAAATAAATAAATAAATAAATATAAGAGAAATGAATTAAAAATGGAGCACAATAAAAAAAGGAAAAAAGTAAAAAAAAAAGTACACATTGAATGTATGTATAAATTTGCTAACTATCTATAAAATAATTCAATAGTTCTTAAAAGTAATAAATAAAAATATAAATAAACACTTAAACATATAAAAACATGAATATAGAGGAAAGAGATTTAATAACAAAGCATATGATAAAAATTAAGCCAAAAAAAAAAGCAATGATAAATTGAATATATGAATATCTTTGCCATCTACATTATATCAAAATCTCCCCAACCGTTTATTGAGTAAATTTTATTGTAATATAGAAATTTATGGTCATTTGAGACTAATCTTTTCTAATTTAATATAATATGGTAAATACGTACCGTTGTTTTTTTTTGTTTTTTTCAAAATCAACTAAAAACTTTTTTAGGGGTAAAATAAAGTTGGTAACAAAACTATTTTTTTCTCAGATTACTGATCAGTACAAAATTCCTAAACAACACAAGAAAGAAGAAATAAATTGCCTCATAAAGATTCTTATAAAATAAAATTCCACTAATTGTTATAAATTATCTAAAAACAATTAAGTCCAGATTCATATCCACGCAATAACACTTTACAGAGATATATATATATATATATATATATATGTATATATATACACATAAATATATATATATATATATATATATACAAATATATACATATAAATATATACATATATATACATATATATACATATCAATATATACATATATATATATATATATATATATAAATATATATATATATATATATATATGTATATATAAATATATATATATATATATATATATACATATATATATATATATATATATATAACTAATTTTGAACGAAATCAAAAATCAATTTTTGGGTGAGGTAGCCATGTCGTCCTGATGGAAGTTCCTAAAGGGTAGCCTCCTAGGGTATATTTGACTACAGTGATATTCCCAGAGAATTTTACCTTAAGGTATCCAGAATTCTAACTCCTGGAGCGAATATCCCTAATTAAATCTAACAGGGATATTGTATAATATCAGAGGACGTATTCTTGACACGTCACATGGCAATCTGCACCCCGCAGTAACGCTTCGAGGGGTTACAGTGACAAGAATCTGAAACGGGAATGAAAAGAGAGCCGTTCCCAAGGAATCTCTCCTATTCCGTTTCCAGTGTGTATCTGACGAAGGTGGCAGCGCCATTTCCATTCCTTGTAGCGATACGAGGTGCTACAGATACTGTATTATAGGGAGGGGTCAATAAGCCCTTTCACAATAAAAGGAAGGGCGGGTCCATCAGGACGACATGGCTACCTTAGTCAAAAATAGATTTTTCGCTTCGCTCAAAATCCGTTTTTTGGGCTCAGGCCATGTAGTCCTGATGGAAGTTTACCAGAGCATTACTGTATCTGTGGATTCTCAATCGGTGCCGTACCCTCAAGAAAGTATTTTCCTGGTCCGTCTAGACCTAGAGACCTATGATGTTACCGTCATACATCATTTCATCCAAGCATGAACTATGTTAGTGCTTCCTGCCCTCTACAGGGGAGAGTCGTACTAGACTCTGGAAAAAGTCTCGAGGAGTACATAATAACTATGGATGACCATATGACAAGCTTGTATAGTGGTCTCGCCATATAAATCATAAAGCAAAGTTTGTATAAGAGTGACCAATGTCAGTATGAATTCCTGACATATCCCCAAGGTATCTACTCTTATTAATCTATTGGATAACAGTTGTATCCGTATAGGAACAAATTTTGCATCTCTACCACCCTCCCCTTACAACGTTAACCCTTCCTAAGGAAGGGTTAAAGCGAGTGAATTTTTGCCTGAAGAAAAGAAACAATCTGAAAAGACGTTCCATGTTAAAATTATCCATATCTTAATTTTAATGCTCAGTACATTTCTAATAAAATGAGTGTGGGCGAACAAGACGCAGGATTCACTATGAACCAGTTTATTAAAAATTTAATAAACATACATATCAGATCAACATTTATAAAATTTATAAAATGTGGACAATATCCGTTAAAGCATAAAGAAAACGGTCAACAGAAAATATTGTTTCGTCGAACAGGAAACAGATTTGCCACCTCAATCGATTCATTAATAATAATGATACAGTCTGTATTACTGTTTATTTACACTTGCGTAAGAAATACTTGGCACAAGTGTCCCTATTATGCTATAGTTCACCAAAGTCCATGGAACAGTTCGTAAGGACACGTTAGTGGCATATCGCTCAGTGTGTAGTAACAGACTGTGACTACACATCCACCCTCTCAATTAATCGTCCGAAATTAATTACACTGTTCCTCGCAGATTTAAACAGAAGGTTTAAGAATTCTACCTGCTTTTACCACAGACCTCTTGAGTTGCTCCACTTGCTTCGCATAGTGCATAAAGAACACCTGGGAGAACTACCAGCCGGTGTACGAACAAAGATGTTCAAAGTCCATATAATTAAAGACATTTTATGGAAGAAATGCACCCCAGTGGGCTGGTTAATTATGGCATTACGAAACTTGAGTAACTGGGTCAACGATGCTCTAGTCCAGCAGGTAGGTCTTCACGTTACTGGATAGTTTAAAGGTTTAAAGACCGCTCATGAATGGCAGAGGCAAGGGACAGTGACAGTGACCCATCAAGCAGAACAATGCTTTAGAGACTGACCATATTACATATGATCAGCACCCAAGCCCCTTTCCACGCAAGCTAGGACCAATGAGGCCCAGGCAATGGCTCCCTCAAACCCCTCTCCATCCTTAGCTTACCAGGATGGTGATGTTGCAGGCCAGGACGCTACCACCAGGCCACCAAAACCCTATTTATACATCAAAGACTAATTACAAGTCATTTTCAAAAGGAAGCCCCAAACCATATGCCTAGAAGAGCAGTAGTAGTTGGGACGTCAGAGCCGAGAGCTGATAGATGGTGCCCCCGTCTGGTATGAAAGTGCAACCACGACCCGTAAGCCTCATTCATACTGCACCGTCACGTCACGTCACGTCAGGTCAACCCTGCTATGTATTCATACTATTCATCATGTCGCCGCGTCATCACGTCTCGTTGTCATTCCGTCAAAATTTCTTCCGTGTAAATAAATAGACGTGTTCACACTAAACGCTGCATCACCATCACATCATGGTACCCTCACAGCACAGATTCTTTCCAAAAATATTTTTACAAGACGTGACGGTGCATTTTACTTATTCTATTTTGTTTATCACAAAGAAACAGCTACGCTACCGAAAAGGACTAAGATGGGCAATCACTAAGTCTAGGGGATGGAAGATGATAATGAGGATTTGATATATATATATATATATATATATGTGTGTGTGTGTGTGTGTGTGTATATATATATATATATATATATCATACGTGGAACAACAAAATGTGTTTTGCAAGCCAAATAAAGTTTCCGTACATAAAAAGGTAGCAACAATGTAACAGGGACATCAAATTCAAAATTCCCTTTGTTCCACCATACCGTAGACTCATAGCTTTTAGTCCCTAGAGCTATACTGCTATAGGTTGCACACTGGGTGATGGAACTCAGGATTTAAGAGAAACGTAATCCGGAGGCTATATTGTTATATATAGGGACTGCATAACATTTCACGTTTACCAAACTGAACGTTCTCTGTCAGAGAGAAACTCAGGGAATCCAGAGATGTGTTATATACAGCACGGCCTAAAGAATTCTGGAAATATTTCGTATTAAGCCAAGAATTTGGCCACGATCAAAACTTACCTATTTAAAAGTGCAAGTCCATAAAAGAGGAAAAGTAAAATCATCAGAATTATAACATGAAATGTCTGAAAGCACTAAAGACATATTAAAGCACTAAAATATATTAAAGGCAATACTCTTCAATGTGATCATTAGCTAATTCAGAAAAACCAACCACTAAATAATCCTGATTGAATAACTCCAAAGACAAGACGTCAATGAAATCCTTCTACCAGGACCATTCAAGAAAAAAGAGAAAACCAGATTATCTTAAACAAAGCAGACATCATTTCTTTAAGCTAGACCAGTTTAATCCAAAAACCTATTTTCGTCGTTTTAAATATAAGCTCTATTTATTGTTTACGATATGGGGAGTTGTTGACTTTTTCTGTATTCTTTTAATGGACTTATTTGACAAATATTAAATCTTACTTAGACAGTTATTATCCATACCTCAAATTCATATCATAATCTCCCATACAATAAAGAACAAGTGTCTGGATACACACACTCACACTTATATATATATATATATATATATATACATGTGTGTATAATCTTTTCGTTCACACTCAGCAGCAAGATGTATAACTACTCGGTCTCTCCCCATGTATTCATCTATCTATATATCTAGCCATCATTTCTTATGGGTCACGTACACTCGTAGAAGAAACTTGTTATAAAACAAGAAAAGTATAAAATATTAGTCAAACTTCTGGTAAAGTATAGAGAATATCATAATATCTGGATGATTTGATCTAGAAAATCATTTATATTGTCGACATTTTACCTCCGCCAAGGAGGTAATAAAGATAACTTGCATTTAGTTAGTGGCTTGTTTGTTTGTTAGCAGGCTTACGTAAAAACATTTTGTCGGATTTTAACCCTAGTTTCAACAATGGATAGTTATTATGCTCCAGAAGAACCCATTAAATTTGGGAGGTTATCTCGATAGAGATCATATTTTCTATTATAATTATTATTATAGAGTAGATTAATTCTTCGAAGTCTTCATTGTAGAAGTCGTTGTCGTTAAAGTCATTGTTGTCTGAGGCGCTGTCGTTGAATTCGTCATTGCCGTTATCATTGTCATCATCGAATTCGTCATTTTTCGTTATCATCGAATTTCGTTATTGTTGTTATCATCGTCGTTGTCTAATTCGTCATTGTCGTTATCATCGTCACCATCGAATTCATAATTGTTGTTATCATCGTCGTTGTCAAATTCGTCATTGTCACTATCATCATTTTTGTCGAATTTGTCATTGTCATTATCATTGCCATCAGTGAATTTGTCATTGTCGTTATCATCGTCAGCGTCAAATTCATCAATGTCGTTATCATCGTTGTTGTTGAATTCGCCATTATCGTTATCATCGTTGTTGTCGAATTCACCATTATTGGTATCATCGTCATCGTCAAAATCGTCACTGCCGTTATCATTGTTGTCGTCGATTTCATCATTGTTGTTATCATCGTCGTTGTCAAATTAGTCATTGCCATTATCATAGTCATCGTTGAATTCACCATTGTCATTATCATCGTCGTCGCTGAATAGTCATTGTCGTTATTATCGTCTTCATCCTATCCTTCATTGTCGTTATCATCTTCTTCGTCGAATTCATCATTGTAGTTATCAACTTCATAGTCGATTTCGTTATTGTCGTTATCATCATCTTAGTCGAATTAGTCATCGTTGTTATGATAGTCGACGTCGAATTCGTCATTGTCATTATCATCCTTGTCCTCAAACTCGTCATCGTTTTTATCATCGCCTTCATTGAATTTGTCATTGTCGTTATCATCATTGTCGTCAAATTTGTCATTGTCGTTATCATCGTCGTCGTCGAATTCGTCATTGCCCTTATCATCCTTGTCCTCAAATTCATCATTGTTGTTATCATTGTCTTCATCAAATTTTTCATTATCATTATCATCGTTGACATCAAATTCGTCATTGTCCTTATCATCCTTGTCCTCAATTTCGTCATTGTTGTTATCATCGTCTTCGTCGAATTCGTCATTGTCGTTATCATCGTCGTCGTCAAATTTATCATTGTCCTTTTTATCGTCGTCTTCGTTATAGAGGTGGACGTAATTGTGGTCATCGTTATAGTCATAATTATCATTGTAGTTGTCGTCGTCGGTTTTAGTCATCTTCATTGTTTTTATTCGTTGTCTTCATCTTCGTCGTTGTCTGCGGATTTTGTCTTAAGTTTTTGTCAACGTGAAAGGGGAAAAGTTTGGTCTGTAGACCTGTGTAAAATGTTAGCGGAGGTCTAAATTTTTGTATTGCTCTTTCTTCTTTTTATTTCAGTGTAATCTAGAAAATAGTTGGTTCCCTAAATAACATCTGAATTAAACAGGAAATTAATTATTATCATTAACATAAAAGAGGAGTCCTACCAACATTTAAAACAATCGAGAAGCATTGGTTATTCTAAAAGAAACCAATATGTCTAAATGTCTAAAATAACCCATAGACTGTGTTATTAAGTAATTTTAACAAATAATACTCTATATTAACCGGGAAGTATTATAGTCTTAATGGAACCTTGTAATCCCAATAAACTTCTACTAAAACCACAATTATAATTCTAGTGCAACATCTACTAAGAGCTCTTCAATATAAGTCATTTCATAAAAAGTTTTATAGTTTCATCATTAACATCTTTTGAAATCCCAAGAAACCATTTGTAATTTTACAGACATCTTTATACAATTCCAAATCCATTCTTTAATCAAAGTAAATTCTAACATAAGGCATTTATTCTCTTATGGTCACTAGATACGATCCCTATATTCATTTATAAATCTAACCAATATTTACTACAACCTAAGTAACGATCTAATGAGCTTTATTACGATCTTAAAAATGGCCTATGATCCAACTAACATCTAGTATAAGTCAAAAATTACTACTACTACTACTACTACTACTATTATTATTATTATTATTATTATTATCATTATTATTAGTATTATTATTATTATTTACTTAACTACAACCCTAGTTGGAAAAGCAGGATGCTATAAGCCAAAGAGCTCCAACGGACAAAAATAGCCCAGTGAGGAAAGGAAACAAGGGAAAATAAAATATTTCAAGAAGAGCAGCAACACTAAAATATATATTTCCTATATAAACTATAAAAACTTCAACAAAACAAGAGGAAGAGGAATTAGATAGAAAAAAGTATGCCAGAGTGTACCCTCAAGGAAAAGGTAGTGGAAGACCATGGTACAGAGGTTATGGCACTACCCAAGACTAGAGAACAATGCTTTGATTTTGGAGTATCCTTCTCCTAGAAGAGCTGCTTACCAAAGCTAAGGAGTGTCTTCTACCCTTACCATGAGGAAAGTAGCCGCTGAAAATCTCATAATCTTAATATTTCACAGTATTCTAGAAGTATCATTCCAGCAGTGTCCAGATTGTGGAACGTTTTCTCTCATCGTGCAACTGAATCGGCGGAGCTTCGGAAAATTGTATGTTTTTATGTGGAACAGGCTGACATTAGTCTCTTTTAATAGTCATATATGAAAGATCTGTTGTAGAGTCGTTGTTGATCTTGAGTTACCTTGTGTTTATTATTCATTACTTCTCATGTAGTTTATTCATTTCTTATTCCCGGTTCCTCACTAGGCTATTTTTCCCTTGCTATAGCCCCTGGGCTTATAGTATCCTGCTTTACCAGCTTGGGGTGAAGCTTAGCTACTACTACTACTACTACTACCACTACTACTACTACTACTACTACTACTACTACTAATAATAATAATAATAATAATAATGTTAACCCCATCTAGAGAATTTTTAATCCCTCCACCAATTAACAAAACTTAGTAAACATCCCATAATCTTAATATCCCTCGATACTTTCCTTTTTCAGCTTTAAGAGGTAATAAATAAATATAACCTTCATACAACTCAAATAAAACCAAACCAACATTCACCACAACTGAATGTACATTTCACAACCTTGATATCCATCCAATAACACCAGAAAAACAAAACAAAATAAAAAGTTTTATAATCGAGGCCCAGATCTCACGCAACCCATAAGAAACGTCTCACAAGCTTACTGTCCATCTAATCCTAAACAATTCCTTAATCCCCCAGCCATCTGAGACGAGCTAGGTAGCATCATCTCACAGACTTAGTGCAACATCTGATATTATGGCCGAGTAATTAGAGTCTGCATAACCGCACGCGAGCGTTCATAATGGCCATGTCAAGTTTAATCACATATGCAAATGTGATCAGGAATTTGTCTGGTACCCGAGTTATCCCGGTTTTAAGGTATGAATACCAAATAGGAAGTGATTACTTTGGACTAATTATTAAGGAGCGGTATGAGATACATATACAGTATATGGCATTTCAGGCATTTTTGTCATATTCCTGACCAAATAGTTTATATTCTAGATGAATTATGGTGAACAGCTGATTTTGCCTTTAGTAATAGATTTCATAAATAGCTCTCTCTCTCTCTCTCTCTCTCTCTCTCTCTCTCTCTCTCTGTTTCACTGTTTAATAGCCTACCTAGTTATCTCTCACTCTATATATATATATATATATATATACATATACATATATATATATATATATATATACATGTGTGTAAATTATATATATATATATATATATATATATATTTATTTATTTATCTATTTTATATATCTTAATATATCTAATAACTTATTTCTTAGCAGTTTCCTATGCTTAATGTTTACAAACTTCACCCTTTCTCTGTACCGTTAATAACCTGTATCTCTCATTCTCTCTATACTCTTTTTCCACAATAAATCCATCCTTTCCATTTCTTATAATCGGAATTATATCTCCTTTCCCTATTAATGATACAACTGTCTTTATTGTATATCATCCAATTTCCTAGAAATTTCGGTATAAAATATTTCCTCTTCTAAATTAGCAAGACAACTGGTTATAATCAAAACAACAACAACAACAACAACAAAAACAAAAACACATGCAACCATTGCTAGTTCACTGAAGGACAAATGCCTAAAATATGTCTTTATTCATGTCTAGGGATTGACCAGTTTTCATCACCACGCAGGCCACTACGCATTGGTGATGGTGGGAGACTAGTCTGATCGCTCACAGCAAACCACCTTAGTAAGGGTGGCCCTGACTAGTACAGCCTCGCAGATCATGGCGATACAAAAATCCTTTAACCACGTTAAGGTATCCCCACTCAAAAAAGGAAGGATTGTATTCCACCCGCTTTCAAATCTGCAAGCAATCTGATCCTCTCCTTCCAACTGCCTGTAACTTGTTGACCTCGGTCTTGCTATAACCATTCATAGGTGTCAGCAGGTTTCCATTTATCCAGATTAATTTCAACCTGACCCTTTTTTTCTTAAAGCTAGAATATCTACGATAATTACTCATTTATATCAAGTAGCATTATTCTACCCTAAACAACTTGATCTACTCCCTATATGATACTATATTTGTTACTCCCCAGTCATACCAAACCCAATACCTCCTCCCTCCCCCTCCCCCTGCATATTATCGTAATTAGAGAAGAGTTTTTCCTCTGATTAACCGGAATTAACCGAGGCTGCTATTAACCGGCATTAGTCGTGATTAACTGTTATTAACACCACCGCCATGATATGTGAAGGAAACTCCGCCATTTCATTTGGCCTGAAACCTCAACTGACTTTATTGGTTGAAGGATATACTACGGAGAGCTACGTTACTCACACCTTTTTAGGAGCTTTCTTCTTCGTGGAATTTAGGAATGGATACAAACACATATGCACACACACACACACACACACGTTTGCTTTTGTCTGGATTACAGGAGAGATAGAGGAGGACTGTAAGTGGGTGGAAACTGAATGGTATGGTATTGGATCGGTGTTTTTTGTTAGTGTTGATGACGCACTAAGTAACAAACTTCCTCACATAAATGTATAACACACACACACTATATATATATATATATATATATATATATATTTATATATATATATATATATATATATTTATATATATATATATACATATATATACGTATATATATGCATATATGTATATATACACACACACACACACATATATATATATATATATATACTACCGCTAGAGAGTTATGGGGTCTTTTGACTGGCCAGACAGTACTACATTGGATCCTCCTCTCTGGTTACGGTTCATTTTCCCTTTGCCTACATACACACTGAATAGTCTGGCATATTCTTTACATATTCTCCTCTATCCTCATACACCTGACAACACAGATTACCAAACAATTCTTCATCACCCAAGGGGTTACTGCACTGTACTTGTTCAGTGCCACTTTCCTCTTGGTAAGGGTAGAAGAGACTCTTTAGCTATGGTAAGCAGCTCTTCTAGGAGAAGGACACTCCAAAATCAAACCACTGTTCTCTAGTCTTGGGTAGTGCCATAGCCTCTGTACCATGGCCTTTCACTGTCTTGGGTTAGAGTTCTCTTGCTTGAGGGTACACTCGAGCACACTCTCCTATCTTATTTCTCTTCCTCTTGTTTCGTTAAAGTTTTTATAGTTTATATAGGAGATATTTATTGATGTTACTCTTCTTAGAATATTTCATTTTCCTTTTTTCCTTTCCGCACTGAGCTATTTTCCCTGTTGGAGCCCCTGGGCTTATAGCATACTGCTTTTCCAACTAGGGTTGTAGCTTAGTAAGTAATAATAATAATAATAATATACATACATATATACTGTATATATATATATATATATATATATATATATATATATACACATATATATATATATATATATATGTGTGTGTGTGTGTGTGTGTGTATGTGTGTATAGAGCTCTTTATTGTGTAGTGGAGATGGAAGTTATTTTTGTTATTTTGGTATTTGTGATACTTATAAACATTACGGATTATTGTCATATGCAAATTCATAATCTGTACTAAAAGTTTCTTCCATTATGCCAAAGGAAGCTTTATGTAATATTCATTGGGCTGAAATACGTCAAGAACACAAAAATATATATCTTGAATGTTAAGATTGTACAGATTAATTTATGATTGTATTAATAGAGGGATTAAAATTATATAGAAGATAGATGTGTCTCTTATCATATTAGACAGTGGTGAATTAACATATTTTCTATAATATCTTGATAATGAGAATTCGTTTATGATTTTTTTCAGGTGTTTCATTACATTGCAGTATAACGATATCTGTAATGGGATCTTCTTGAGTGTTGTATCAAATTGCAACCTTGGGGCACTATTCATTGATTAGAAAATAATTAGCCGATATCCTATTATAGAAGTTAACTAAAAAATGGAAATAAATCTCTCTACAAACCTAATTACTTCTGATGCAAACACAAAAATCTATAGACTGTAGAGATATAGATTATACTCATATGTTTAGCCTAACAACTTACTATACTGTACATCAACTGATATTGGATGCGTGTCACCGGAATGTATCATCTCGTGAAATGCAGGACAATGGCCTCAGAAATGTCCATAATCATGCCTGGGGTTGGGCCAGTTTTCATCACCACACTTGCCAATACGGATTTGTGATGGTGGGAGACTTTTGCCTGATCTCTCACAGCAAACCAATCTACTGTTGTAGGGGTGCCCCTGACTAGTACAGCTTTGCTGATCATTGCGATACGCAAACCCTTACAAAACGTTAAGGCATCCCACTTGGGAGACTATCAAATATGCTCAGACTTATCAAATATTTTTAAATTTATTGTAATTAATAGAGTTATCACGAACCTGAACTTATCAAATCCGACCCGAGGACTGGTAACCTATTGGAAACGTCCCTGCCTGGTGATCTGCTGGACTGGAATTCAAGACAAGCTCAGGTTCGATAGTTTCTTGTAGTGACTGAAACTTAACCATACCTGTGGACTAAGGATGGGGGGTTTGGGGGAGCCTATAAGTCTACCTGTTAAGATATCAACAACTCATTGTCTGGCCCTCCCTGGTCCTAGCTTGGGTTGAGAGAGTGCTTGGGTACTGATTATATATATGTAAAATCAGTCTCTAAGGCATTTTCTCTGTCTCTTGACTCTGCCATTCATGAGAGACCTTTAAACCATTAAACCAATGCCTTTCTAACGAATATAACAACTTGATAAATATTTTCGAATTTACAATTTTGAAAGAAAATAAAAACTATTGTCAGAATTTCCCTTTAATGCTAATGCGCTACTATAAAACTCTGCCAAAATCCAAAGACCGTTGAATTTAATTGGTATATACAAAAAAACATCGAGATTTACATAATCCGTAGAAATTAAAACTCGCTAAAACTCAAAAGACATTTGAAACATAATTCACCCCACGGCTCAATCCCTCAAAGTGAATAAAAGAAATCCACAGAAATTAAACTCTGCGAAAGTCCTAGAGGACTGTGAAATATAATACGAAATAGATAGGTCCCTGGGGGGACAATAAAGAGATGGTTCATAACGATAGACGGTGCAATTTGCAATGCATCCCTCAGACTCCCCAAAACTAATCTAGTTCTGGTCAATTTTCGTGGGTCAGAAAGGCAAGTTGCAGAGAGAGAGAGAGAGAGAGAGAGAGGAGAGAGAGAGAGAGAGAGAGAGAGAGAGAGAGAGAGAGAGAGAGAGAGAGAGAGAGAGAGGCCAATTCAGCAGTTTTGGGAATTTTTCTCTGAATTCAGACTAATAAAATTCTGCTAAGTTGACCATTAAAACTTCAAGCTGTTCGGGCTCTGTTGAATGATATTGAGATTGGAATGATGAAAAAGGCATATTGGGAAATTTTGGCGCAATTATTTTCAAGAATTTGTGGCCAATTCCTTTTTGTGATTTGCTGGTTTCAATCCTTGATCTAATCAAATTCATCTCTGTACTGTTGACCAGCCTTTGAACCTTTTCAAATGCTTTTCTGTACTGTTGGCCGGCCTTTGGACTTTCAAATGCATCCCTGTACTATTGGCCAGCCTTTGGACTTTTCAAATACATCTCTGTACTATTGGTCAGCCTTTTAACTTTTCCAATGCATCTCTGTACTGTTGGCCAGATTTTGGACTTTCAAATGCATCCCTGTACTATTGGCCAGCCTTTTAACTTTTCAAATGTATCTCTGTACTGTTGGTCAGCCTTCAAACTTTTTAAATGCATCTCTGTACTATTGGTCAGCCTTTTAACTTTTCAAATGTATCGCTATGCTATTGGCCAGCCTTTAACTTTTCAAATGCATCTCTGTACTGTTGGCCAGCCTTTGAACTTTTCAAATCATTTTCGTATTTTCAGCCTTTGAACTTTTCGAACGCATCTCTGTTT
>NC_090749.1:68953015-68960515 GCF_036898095.1 Palaemon carinicauda
AGAGAACAACTAATGTAGAGCCCATTTTAACAAGTAAGAGAAAGAAATGAACATGGACAGGACATATAATGAGAATGGCAGACAATAGCTGGACATTCAGAACAACAGACTGGGTCCCTAGAGATTGAAAAAAGAGAAGCAGGGGAAGGAAGAGAAGACGATGGATTGACGGGCTAAGAAAATATGTAGTTATAGACTGGAACAGAAAGACCATAAACAAACACATGAGGAAGGACATGTCTGAGGCCTTTGTCCTACAGTGGACTAGCAACGGCTGATGATGATGATGAATTAAACGTATACAAATATATACAAATGTTAAGCATTTTTTTTTTTTTGACTGAGGATTTAAGCTGAGAAAGAACTTATTGGTTTCTCAAATATTGACCGTTTAACCACTGCTTGTAATAACCACTCGACCTTTTTCTTCACAAGCATTCCTGTTGGTTCTTCAGTATAATGAGATTTCCTTTCCAATAACTCCTTCAATAACTGTAAGTATTGCAGAGAGAGAGAGAGAGAGAGAGAGAGAGAGAGAGAGAGAGAGGTGAAGTCAGTTCCTCCTGCGCAGAGGGTTTAAATCAAATTCTTTATTTTTGTATGAAATCGAGGATGATGAAGAAATATAATATTTGTTACTATCAAAATATTTTATTGAACCTCTTGAGGAATATATCATGTCAACCATCTTCAGAGAATTATTTTTACCGTCTGTATTTTTGAGAGCATCATGCTATCACCTAAGCATTTTTTGAGTGAATTTTCTTTTATTTTATAATTACCCTTTTTAATGTGTTGATGACGGTATATTTAACCTAGTATCTATGTAATATACATTCAACATCTCGTGCTCCACAAACACAAGCTCAGACATAACTGTGTATATCTTCTTCTCCATCGTTATCTCTACATTAAAGGATCGGTTGCCTGATGCACACACTCCCATGCCTTCTATTAAAGGTATCCTATTCCACCAAACCTCTTGTTTCCAAACCATCCTTTATCTTATCCCGCCATCGAATTTTCGGGCTCCACCTAGATGCACCCCCCCCCCCCCAAAGAAAAAAACACCTCACTCTCCCCCCACAATTCATCCTTAACACGTGCCTAACCATCTCAGGTGTGACTCTCTTATCACCTCTAATATTTACCACGCCTGCCATATTTCTTATTTCAAAATTTTCCAACCTATCGGTTGTGTGTACATTTATATGTATATTATATATCTGTATATTTATGTATATTTGTATATATAATGTATAAGTATATATATATATATATATATATATATATATGTATATATATTATATATATATATATATAATAGCCAGGCCTTCTCCATCATAAGACTCAATACTACGCAGTACTCTAGAAGTTTTATTCCAGCTGTTACCAAGTTGTGGAATGATCTTCCTAATCGGGTTGTTGAATCAGTAGAACTTCAAAAGTTCAAAGTTGGAGCAAATGCTTTTTTGTTGACCAGACGGACATGAGTCTTTTTATAGTTTATATATGACATTTTTGTTGTTGACGTTGTTAATAGTTTATATATGATATATCTCTTTTGACATTACTTTTTTTAGAATGATTTATTGTTAATTTGTTCTCTTCAGTTATTTATTTCCTTATTTCCTTTCCTCACTGGGCTATTTTTCCCTATTGGAGCCCTGGGCTTATAGCGTCTTGCTTTTCCAATTAGGGTTGTAGCTTGGATAGTAATAATAATAATAATAATATATATATATATATATATAAAGGTGCGTGCGTGCGCGTATATGCAACTTAATGTAACTAATTCACTCGTGTTTATCCATACTCCCAATCACTAAGAAGCAAATGCTTCTCAACATCAGATTCTCTTTAGCTTCCGGACTTGCAACCATCTTCCCCTGCCAAGATTTAGGATTGGATGGAGGAATAACAGAGATGGCTGACAGGATAAGTTAGGGACATTCCTGTGTCAATCCCAGACGGTGTAGATACAAATAAGGGTTGGGGGATGCAATTTTATACAATTCTCTTCACAGAGAGAATTTAAAAGTAAAGATCGTTTTTGGTATGCTTGTTTTCATATATATATATATATATATATATATTTATATATATATATTTTCATATATATACATATATATATCCTCATTAAATATATATATATATATATATATCCTCATTAAATATATATAAATATATATATATATATATATGGATATATATATGAATATATATATATATATATATATACATATAAATATATATATATATATATATATACATACATATATATATATATATATACATATATATATATATATATATATATGGATATATATATGAATATATATATATATATATATACATATAAATATATATATATATATATATATACATACATATATATATATATATATACATATATATATATATATATATACATATATATATCCTCAGTATATATATATATATATATATATAAATATATGTATGTATGTATATATATATATATATATGTATGTATATATATATATATATATATAATCCTTAGCCTTTGATAGTCCACTGCAGTGCAATGGCCTCAAAAATATCTTTCCTCTCCCGTCTGTTTATGGTCTTTCTATGCAAGTCCACACCCGCAAATTTTATTAGCTCATGGATCCATGGTCATCTTTTACTTCCTCTGCTTCTTTTATAATGTCTGTGGACCCATTCTGTTATTCTTATGTCCCTCTATAGTCGGGCATTTTCATTATTTTTCCTGTCTGTGTCCATTCAATATCCTCTACTTTACTTTGCTCTTGTGTGTTAATGTTGGTCTGTGTATATATATATATATATATATGTGTGTATATATATATATATATATATATATATTTGTATATATAATGTTTGTGTGCCATCCTCACCAGTTTACAGGGCAAAGTCCTCAAAATAACCTTCTGTGCGACTGTTTGTGGTCTTTTTATGCCAGTCTATATAAGCAAATTTTCCAAGTTAGTCAATCGATTATCTTCTATTTCTTTCCCTGCTTCTTTTGCAATATTTAGGGACCTATTCTGTTATCAATGTTCATCTTTTTATTATTCTCATTATATGTCCTGTCCCTCTCCAATTATTTTTCTTGTTCAAATATCTTCATCTACTTTAGTTTGCTCTCGTGGCATATATATATATATATATATATATTTATTGTCATCTATGCATAAACTCATGCGTTTTCAAATATATCACGTCATATTAGCTCATTCCTGGCGAAGCTTAAAGAATCTGTAACATGAATTCGAACACTTGACTTGCAAATCCGATGAGCAATCAACAGTTGTGATATGCATTTTAAGGGCGTGCTTCGAGTAAGCTATTTCATTTGAATTTGGTAAGTTCCAAAAGGACTGAATTCAACAATATTCAACTGTTTTGCTCTGATCCGTAAGAAATCTTTTAGAGGAATTTTAATTATGCCCTATTCAAGAAACTTTTTTTTATTTGAAGTCAAGATTTTTAAAGAGACATATTTTTATTTTTATTTTTTTTTTGCAAAACAATAATTTGGATTATCTGTGCATACTTAAAGGGTAATAATTGCTTTATATCTGAGTGGGGATACCTTAACGTGGTGTAAATGGTTTGTGTATCGCCATGATGAGGAATGTTGTACTATTCACGGTTAGCCATACTGGGTTGGTTTCTTGTGAGCGATCAGACAAGTCTCTCATCATCAACAATCCTCACTGTCCAACGTGGTTATGAAAACTGGCTAAACCCCAGACATAAATAAGGACATGTCTGAGGCTTTTGTCCTACATTGGACTAGAAACAGCTGCATAAGTAGAAAAGATTTTACTCAATTATAGTTTTTTATCGAAGTGTATGCTTTTTATTTCTGATGAAATTTCAAAATGGGAAGACATTGAAAATAATAATATTAGGGGCTACTAATTTTTCAATGTTGAATTCACCAAATTTTTATTTCGTAAAAGACTATACATCAACTTCATTAGGGGAAATCCAAAGTAATCCTGAAAATTTCTGAAATTCTAAGACGTAACTCAGCATATATACAGTTCGCTACAGTAATTCCGGTACAGTTCAAGGAAAGCTCTGGAGATGTCTGACAGCTGTGTAGTGAGGCAGGTAACACTCTGTTTAGCAAAAGAGAAACTGTAGGCAGCGCTGCCGATAAAACAAAACACATAAGCTTGTAAACACGTGATAAAAATTATATCTATTAATATTAAGAAGGGTTGTCAAGCAAATAACATCATTTGTCTATAAACATGCTTTTGATGGCATACTTACAAGCTAAACGACGTTGTTTTACAGGCAGCGATGCTAACTGCGTCTCCTTTGCTAAACGCAGTATTACTTGGTACAATATAGCTTACAGCTGTCAGACATCGCCTTAGCTTCCAAGTGAAGTGTACTAGAATTAATTATGTTAATTGTACAGATAAATTTTTGAAAATTTCTAAGGCTGGCTAACAGTACAGAGATGCATTTGAAAAGTTCAGTGGGTGGCCAACAAGACAGAGATGCGTTTGAAAGTTCAAAGGCTGATAAAAAGTACGAAAATGGATTTGAAAAGTTCAAAGGCTGGCCAACAGTACAAAAATAGATTTGGAAAGTTCAAGGGCTGGCCAACAGTGCAGAGATACATTTGAAAGGTTTAAAGGCTGGTCAACAGTACAGAGATGCATTTGAAAATTTCAAAGGCTGGCCAATAGTAAAGATATGCATTTGAAAGGTTTAAAGGCTGCCCAACAGTACAGAGATGCATTTGAAAAGTTTAAAGGCTCACCAATAGTACAGAGATGCATTTGTAAAGTCCAAAGGCTTACCAACAGTACAGAGATGCATTTGAAAAGTTAAAAGGCTGACCAATAATACAAAGATGTATTTGAAAAGTCCAAAGGCTGGCCAATATTACAGAGATGCATTTGAAAGTCCAAAGGCTGGCCAACAGTACAGAGATGCATTTGAAAAGGTTCAAAGGCTCGTCAACAGTACAGAGATGCATTTGAAAGGTTCAAAGGTTGGCCAGTTGTACAGAAATTCATTTGAAAAGATCAAGGATTGAAACCAGCAAATTACTGAAAGGAATTGGCCACAAAATCTTGAAAATAATTGCGCCAAAATTTCCATGAATACCATTTTCTTCATTCCAATCTTAATATCATTCAACAGAGCCCGTACATCTTAAAGTTTTAATTGTCAGCCCGGCAGAATTTTATTCGTCTGAATTCAGAGAAAAATTCCCAAAACTGCTGAATTGGCCTCTCTCTCTCTCTCTCTCTCTCTCTCTCTCTCTCTCTCTCTCTCTCTCTCTGTAACTTGCAGTTCTGACCCGCGAAAGTTGACCAGAATTAGATTAGTTTTTGGGAGTCTGAGGGAATGCATTTTCAATTGGAGCGTCTATCGTTATGAACCATCTCTTTATTGTCCCCTTCAAGGACCTGTCTGTTTCATATTATATTTCACAGCCCTCTAGGACTTTCGCAGAGTTTAATTTCTGCAAATTTCTTTTATTCACTTTGATGGATTGAGCCGTGGAGTGAATATGTTTCAAATGTCTTTTGAGTTTTAGCGAGTTTTAATTTCTACGGATTATGTAAATCTCGATGTTTTTTTTTTTATATACCAATCATGATATTAGATTGCAAATTCGTTCATTGAATTCAACGGTCTTCGGATTTTGGCAAAGTTTTATATTAGCATAATAAGCATATTAGCATGAAAGGGAAAATCTGACAATAATTTATATTTTTTTCCAAAGTTGTAAATTCGAAAACATTTATCAACTTGTTAAAAAGACATTGGATTAATGGTTTAAAGGTCTCTCATGAACGGCAGAGTCAAGAGACATTGACAGTGACTTAGACACTGATTCTACATATATAAAATCAGCACCCAAGCACTCTCTCAACCCAAGCTAGGACCAGGGATGGCCAGGCAATGAGTTGTTGATATCTTAGCAGGTAGATCTCTAGGCTCCCCCAAACCCCCCATCCTTAGCCCACAGTTATGATTAAGTTTCAGTCACTACAAGAAACTATTGACCCTGAGCTTGTCTCGAATTCCAGTCCAGCAGATCACCAGGCAGGTACGTTTCCAATAGGATACCAGTCTTCAGGTCGGATTTGATAAGTTCAGGTTCGTGACAACTCTATTGATTACAATAAATTTAAAAATATTTGATATGTCTGAGCATATTTAATAGTCTTCCAAGTGGGATGCCTTAACGTTGTGTAAAGGTTTGTGTATCGCCATGATCAGCAAAGCTGTACTAGTCAGGGGCACCCATACTAGGTAGGTTTGCTGTGAGCTATCAGACAAAAGTCTCCCACCATCACTTATCTATTGTTGGCAAAAGTGATGAAAAAAGGTCAAACCCCAGGCAAGAAGAAGTACATTTCTGAGGCCGTTGTTCTGCAGTAAGCTAGAACTGCTGCATTAGTTGATGTATAGTAAGTGGTTAGGCTAAATATATGGATATAACTTATATCTATAGAGTCGATAGATTTTTGTGTTTGCATCAGAAGTGCTTAATTTTGTGAAGATTTATTTTCATTTTTTTTTTATTAACTTTTATAATAGGATATTGGCTAATTATTTTTTAGTCAATGAATAGCACCCTAAGGTTGCAATCTGATACAACACTCAAGGAGCTCCCACAGTTATCGTTATACTGTAATGTAATACAACTCTTAATTCAATTCTTAAATGAATTTATATTATGTTAATTCATCACTGTCTAATATAATAAAAGAAACTTCGTATATATCTAATCCATATATTAATATAATCACAAATTGAGCTGTACAATCTTAACACCCAATATAAATATATTTTGTGTTGTAGCCCAAGGAATATTTTATAAAGCTTTATTTGGCATAATGGAAGAAACTTTTAGTACAGCTTTTAAATTTGTTTATGACAATAATCCGTAGTGTTTATAAGTACCAAAAATACCAAAGTTACAAATATAACTTCTATCTCCACTATACAGTGAAGAACATATATATATATATATATATATATATTACATATTATATATATAAATGTATATATATATATATATATATATATAATATAATATATATATATATATATATATTTATATATATATATAAATATATATATATATATATATATATGAGATGCTATAAGCCAAAGGCCTCCAAAAGATGAAAATACAAAAAATGTAATAAATAAAAGAATAATTAGAATAAATTAATTTAAGATCATTATCAATGATTGAATATGTATGTCTTTTTATAAACAATGAAGACAGACTCATATCATGGTGTTAAACATAGAGACATTCCCTGCTAGTTTGAACTTCCGATGTTCCAGCCATTCAACCGCCTGATTAGGAAGATCATTCTACAATCTAATCATAGCTGGAATGAAACTTCTATAATTGTGTCTATAGTATAAAGCCTGTTAATAGAGAAGGCATGACTGTTAGAATGAATTGCATAATAGAGTAAGAAATCTTAAATCTCTCTC
>NC_090749.1:68973015-68978015 GCF_036898095.1 Palaemon carinicauda
TATATATATATATATATGCATATATATATATACATACATATTATATATATAAATATATATATATATATATATATATGGCCATACACTTGCTCTTTAATGTGTAGGGGATAAGCCAGACACTTAGACCTTTGTTATATAGGGAAGATTCCTTTCTTTTTTATGCTTGTGTCTGTGAATTTTTGTGTGTGATCATTCTTTTGTTGGTGGTGTCATGATGTGCCTGAGTTGGACCATGATGAGGTGTTTTATTTCTTTTCCTGACTTAGTACCTCTCTATGGTACTTAATTAAGTTTAACCCAAAGGAGACATGAAATATAAAACCCAGAGAGAGAGAGAGAGAGAGAGAGAGAGAGAGAGAGAGATAGAGAGAGAGAGAGAGAGAGAGAGATTAACTATATATATATATATATATATATATATATTTATATATCTATGTATATTTATATATGTATATATATTTTTATATATCTATATATATTTATATATATATATATGTATATAATATATATATATATATATATATAGATATATATATATATATATATAAAATGTATATATTATATATATGTATATATATAAATATATATATATATGTATATTTATATATATATATATATATATATATGTATTTATATATATGTATATATATATGTATATACATAAATATATATATATATATATATATATATATGTATATATATATATATATATATATACATATATATATATATATATATATATAGTGTGCGTTTGTATAGCAGATATTGGTATTGTAATATTTAAATTCTCAATTAAAATAGAGAGAGAGAGAGAGAGAGAGAGAGAGAGAGAGAGAGAGAGAGAGACTTTATTCAATCGTAGCTCTCCAAAAGGAAACGATCTCACAATATAACTCAGAGCAGGAACCGTCGAATATTCCACTTTTTATCTAATTTGAAAAAAAAAAAGATTTGTTCTTTCAAAGGAAAATTACGAAAAAATGATGTTTCTCCGTTTCTGATATCCTTTGTGATGCAGATGATCTCATTATGCGGATGCTGCATCTGAAGAGATTTTGAAACTAAACTGGCATTGGCCAACCCTTAACATGTATTGCAATGTTATTGTTCTATTTTATTGAGGTTGGTACAAGGAAGTTAGAACCCCTTGCTTTCTCAGCAATCTTCAGGCAACTAACTATTATTTACATAATTCAGTAATATGAACAAGACTATGGAAAAGTATACATAATCTTATTTCATTGACAATTATTTTCAACAGTAATTGAACTGTTCCATAGTGTTAATAATTTAACAACGATAAATACATCCGTTTCTAGTCCACTACAGTCCAAAGGCCTTAATAATGTCTGTGATTTTACCAGTTTTTATCAGCGCGTCGGTTAGCGCAGATTGGTGATGGTGGGAGATTTCTGTCTGATCGTTCATAGCAAAGTAAGCTAGAATGGGAGGACTTGACTATTATAGTGTCATGATAATGTCAATGTACAAATTCTTTCACAATGTTAAGGTATCCTCATTCAGAAACGGATATTATTATTATTATTATTAGTAGTAGTAGTATTATTATTATTATTAGTATTATTATTATTATTATTATTATTATTATTATTATTATTATTATTATTATTAGCTAAGCTACAACCCTAGTTTAAAAAGTAGGATTCTATAGCCACAGTGCTCCAACCAGGAATAATAGCCCAGCAAGGAAAGGAAACAAGTAAATAAATAAACTAAAAGAGAAGTAATGAATAATTAACATAGCATATTTTAAGAACAGTAACAAAGATAGATAATAGATCTTTACTTATACATTCTAACACGCGAATTCACTGTGTCTATTTACCAGTACTCCCCATACATGTAAAGGAACTCGGTGATACGAAATAATTCTTTAAAAACATTCTATTCATTCTCGTTTTCTATAAAAGCCCTTTTGGGTCAACTACTTCCTTTTTCATTCAAATTAATCAACCTGAGGAGGGAGGCATTTAACCTCAAGGCTTCTATAGAATACGTTACCTTAATGAAAAGAATCTCTGGAATGAATGCCCAGTATTTTGGAGGCCGGAGGCTCACGAATGTGTGTTTAAATATATTCTGCGTTTTTGTTGGGACATATTAACTTTGTGGAATGGTTTGCGTATCGCCATGATCTGTAAAACTGCATTATTCAGGGTCATTCATACTAGGTTGGTTTGCTGTGAGCGATCGAACGAAAATATCCAACCGTTACTATTCCGCTGTAGCCAGCGTGGTGATGAAAGGTTTGGCACAGATACGAATTGAGATGATGTCTGTGGCCTTTGTCCTGTAGTGGAATAGAATCGGATGCCATTTTTGTAAATATATATATATATATAATATATATATATATATATGTGTATGTATGTATATATTTATATACATACATGTATGTAGTTCAGCAACTTATTTTGAGCCATAGTGACATTTTCCTCTTTACTATTTGCAATATTTGGTATATACAGTATATCTTAATATTTGATTATTTTTACCTGATATCTTTTCATAAATTTAAAATAAAAGATAGGGTTCCTCTGACATAATTCTCCATTTCATTCTTTCCAAATATATAGATTTTTTTTTTTTCAACTAATCTTCACTGTTGATATCTATTTTATTTATTCCACCAATTTTCTCTTTTTAATATTTCTCTAAAAGAATAAGGACAGGATTAATAGTTACGTCGACTACCGTTCAAAATTTAATTTTACCCCTTACGGATCGTTGGCTAACTAAACCAGCCCTTGGGTAGCAGAGATGTGTAGTGTGATGTGGAAAAGGATGTGGGCCCTTATAAGGGGAGGATGTATAGTGATGTGAGTGGGGTTGGAAACGGAGAAGCAGATGGAGATGTGTAGGTTGATGTGAAGTTAGGAGGTATTGGGAAACTTTTGACTTCGCTTCACATCGAGTGTTTTTGATGTCCGGTTTTATTTTATTTATTTATTTTTTTTTTTTTTGATGAGAAATCAGTGAAGATTAATGAAGCTCTTCACATGCTGGCCACTCGGAAGAATTACTAGGCGGCAGCGATTCATTAGCCGCGTGCACTGCTAACCCGTGTGGTTACAACTTAGCGGCCTATGGAAACTACCAGGCCTCTTGGGGGAAAATCCACTCATGCAAAAACATGCCTCCTAACAAGCGGAAATTTTCCCGTGCGGAAAAAATCCGTTCCCGTGAAGATATTTCTGCGAACAAGTGGAAATTTTCCCATGCGGAAATAATCCGCTCTTGTGAAGACATGCCTCCCAACAAGTGGAAATTTTCCCATGTGGTAAAAAATCCTCTCTGGTGATGACATGCGTCATAACAAGCGGAAATTTTAAGGTGCGGACAAATTCCGCTCTTGTGAAGATATGCATTCTAAAAATCGGAAATTCTCCCATGTGGAAAAAATCCGCTCATATGAAGACATGCCTCCTAAAGGGCGGAAATGTTTCCGTGCGGAAAAAAATCCTCTCGTGTGAAGCGAGCCTTATGGATAGGGAGTAAATTGGAAGTAATGAAGGGAAAGATGAGGAAATGTGTAATGGGATGTGAAGAAAATTTCACAGTTTGAGATGAGTGAGAAGTGCTGTGTACTAGAAGAGCATATTGGATGTTTAGGATGATGTGGAAGTCGAAGGTTCAATAAGAGATAAGAAGCAATATAATGTGGAAGCTACTGTGCTGAATGATTTGGTGTTAGATATTCGAATGGAATGTTTAGTGAATTATGTACATTGCAATGAAATGAAAGATGTAGTGTGCGCAAACTTGTTAGGTTCTTTGGTCGCTGCAACCTCACCACCCTTGTGAGTTAAGGATTGGGGATTTGGAGGAGGCTATAGGCCGTCCTAGTTCGTAGCTTGGGGGGAGAGAGGGCTAGGGAGATGATCATATGTAAATATGCCACACAAATCAATACCTATCATAAAGTTTAGTGTGATGATGAATGCGTTGGGAATTCGACAAAGCAGTGTGATAGGAAAGATATGAAATAGAATGGAAAAATACTGATATTCTGATGTAACAAGATCCAGTGTTTACTGAAATGGGGTTCGAGTAAAGGCAAGATATGTTCTCTGATAAAGAAATTCAAATGTGAGTTGTGATGTGAAAAACGCCAAATGTTCAATGTTCTGTGAAGAGAGGGAAAACATGTCGAACCAACAGTTGTAGGGGGAAACTCCACTAGTTCCAGGAAATAACTCAAAATCATCGCTGAGTTGCAACTTGACCCATTTTCTGTCTACCATTTTCCCATTTATTTTCATCTTGAAGTATTTATTGAGGTTCTGGGATTTATTTTGACGATAGAACTAATATTCTATAAGTTCTATTTTTTACTAGAGGGAGCTTGCGTATAACGGTTTTGTAATGTGGGTGTATCTTTAGTTGTGTTTTATTATTTATTTTTATCTTCCATTTGAGTTGGAGAGACAGCAATATTATTATTATTATTATTATTATTATTGTTATTATTATTAATATTATTATTATCATTATCATTATTAGGTAAGCTACAGCCCTAGATGGAAAAGCAAGATGCTATAAGCCCCAGGACCCCAGTAATGAAAAATAGCCCAGTGAGGAAAGGAAACAAAGAAATAAATAAACGATATGAGAAAGAATTAACAATATACTATTTTAAGAATATGTATGTGCACTAAAACGGTTACAGACGACTAAAAATTACTGCTAGACTTTTGCTCAGACAGCATCGATAACATTATAAACACTTCCAGAAGACGGAAATTACTGTCAGAACTTTTCTCAGACAGCATCAATAAAGCTAAAAACACTCGGGAAAACGGAAATTAGGGATAGATCTTTTCTCAGACAGCATCTATAACGATTAAAATGGTTGCAGAAGACTAAAATTACTGCTAGACCTTTGCTCAGACAGCAGCTGTAACGTTTAATGTATTTTAGCACTGTAGTTTATACAGAAGTTCTCTTAACTATAAACAAATAAAATATAATGATTTCTC
>NC_090749.1:68991548-68996548 GCF_036898095.1 Palaemon carinicauda
GAGCTAAGGATGGGCGCTTTGGGGGAGTCTATAGGTCTATCTCCTGATTCATAAGCAGCCATTACCTGACCCTCTTTGGTCCTAGCTTAGGTGGTGAGGGGTTTTTGGTGCTGATCATATGTATATATGGTCAGTCTCAAGGCCATTGTCCTGCTCGATAGGGCTGTGGGATTTTGTACTTTGGTAGGAAGTTCTATTAACCATAATAATTACCTGGAACATAGATGAAGTATCGTTAGTAATTATTTCTCAGCTGATCCCATCTGACGTCGTCGAATATAGCTTGATGGGTAATAATACGTTGGTATTATAAAAATACGTTTAATGTATAAAAGACTACATTATGAACTTTACTTTGTGACAGCTGACTCCCAAGTGCATATGGAGCGTCTTACACAATCTCATAAACCAAAACATTGCTAAACAAAAGAGCATCGCTCTGAAAAGACTTAAATCCTACTCCAGTACAAATCATAAAGAATCACATCCTATCTGAGGTAATCAACAAATGTTTGAATCCTAATACCAAAACAAATCATTACTCTTATGTATAAAGCATAACATGTCTTATTCATGCAATATGATGCAATGTTGCGCAATACCTGAAACACTTGAAATATAGTACATTACAATAATACATAACAGTCTCCTCCCCCTTAACTTGACATTGTAAAAATATTCATAAATCTAATCTCTCAGGGGGCTTTCCTCTGTTAATCCTATTAGGAAGCACTTTAACCTCATCTTGTACTGGTACATGAATTGGTTCTGAATCTACATTGGATGTTGGACCATCTTGGTTAATACTTTACTCATTTGATCTAACTACTTCTTTAAGTTTCTCATCTCTAACACTCACATGCTCTACTGTCTTTCTGTTTAACGGCTGTAATTGATCAACATGACGTTTTACAACATTATCACCAACACGAACATCATAATGTAAATTTCCTATCTCTCTTACAATCTCTCCTGGTACCCACTTCTCTGGAGTGTTGTACGATCTTACCATGACATCAGACAAAGGTAAAAAATGTCTTACATTAGGAAGCTTTGCTACTTGTTTATACCCTTTATCTTCTAAATCACTTCGCAAACTTGGATACAATAAATCTAACTTACACCTTATCCTCCTTCCCATCAACAAATTTGAGGGTGCCACGCCTGTTGTGCTGTGTGACACATTCAAAAATATATTACCTGAATTTGCTTTTCTACACTTCATATTGTGTTTTAAACGTTTGAACAAATCTTTCAGCCTCTCCATTAGTGGATGGATGATATGTAGCTGAAAATGTATGCTTTATACCATTGACATTACAAAATTCTTTAAACTCTTGTGAGGTAAACTGTGGACCATTATCTGTAACAATTCTTTCTGGAATACCATGCGTTGAAAAAATTTGCATTAACTCTTTTATTGTGGCGTAAGACGTTATTGTCTTCATTGGGATAATTTCTGGCCACTTACTGTAAGCATCTACTACCATCAAAAACAAATAATTAAAAAAAGGACCTGCAAAATCTATATGCACTCTTTGCCATGGATACCTGGGTAACTCCCACGGGTGCATTCTAGCAAATTGAGGATTGTTTTGTTGCATAACACAATTCATACAATTCTTTATATAACATTCCACATCTTTATCTACACCTGGCCATCATACAAAAGTTCTCGCAATTGACTTTGATCTTACAATACCTTGGTGATCAGCATGTATTTCAGACAAAACCTTATTTCTCAGTGAATTAGGAATAACTACCCTGGAACCTCTCATCACTATTCCTTGTGTCACACTCAGTTCATACCATATATCCTTATACGGTTTACAATTTTCCTCCTTTCCACATAAGTCCCTACCTGTTATTAAACTCTCCAAAACCTTACTAAGTACTGGGTCTTGCTTGGTACTGTGTGCTACATCTTTTGCAGTTATTGGTACATTATATACTGAAATTAACAGAACACTGTCATCATACTCTTCTGGAGCTTTGTCTACGGGTAATCTGGATAAAGCATCTGCATTACCCATATTTGATGTTGTAAGGTATTCTATATCATAGTGGTACGCTGCTAACGTAACTGCCCAACGTTGTAGTCTTGCAGCTACCAACGTAGGTAAACTTGCTTTTGGACCCAATATTGCTAATAAAGGTTTATGATCTGTAACAAGTGTGAACTTTTTCCTACCATAAAGATACATATGGAATTTTTTAACTCCATAAACTAATGCTAAACCTTCCTTTTCTATTTGAGAGTAATTCCTTTCTGCCTTGTTCAATACTCTAGAAGTGAATGCAATTGGTTTTTCTGTTCCATCTGGCATTACATGAGATAATACTGCACCTAAACCTATGTTTGATGCATCACATACTAATTTAACTGGTAAATCCATTTGATAATGTACTAAGAATGTAGGTGATGTTATTTCCTGCTTGATTCTTTCAAAAGATTCCTGACACTCTTTTGTCCACTTCCATTCTACACCCTTATTCAACAGATTATACAATGGATGTGCAATTGTAGACAAATTCTGAATGAAATTCCCATAAAATGTTACTAAACCTAGAAATGATTGTAATTCCTTAACATTTTCTGGCACTTTTGTTGATTGTACAGCTTTAATCTTCTCTTTAGTTTTGTGAATACCCTTGCCATTTATTACAAAACCTAAGTATTCCACTGAATCAACTTCTAAAATACATTTGTTCTTATTTACTCTAATATTATGTTCCTTCAACTTCTTCAGAACTGTTCGCAATCTTTCTCTATGTTCTCTTGTGTCTTTACCCGCAATTAAAATATCATCTATAAAAATGAATACTCCTTGCATTCCTGAAAAAATCTTATCCATAGTTTGTTGCCATATAGCTGGACTACTTGCAACTCCATAAGGTAATCTCTTTGGCCTAAACAAACCTAAGGATGTATTTACTGTACATAATTCTTGTGAAGTTTCATCCATGGGAAGCTGTTGAAATGCTTGTCTTAAATCTAATTTAGAAAAAACACTGCATCCTGACATAGTTGCAAACATGTCTTTCGGATTTGGTAAGGGATGTTGAGCTACTTGCAGTTGTGGATTTAACGTTACTTTGTAATCTCCACACAACCTAACCTGTCCACTTTCCTTCACAATAGGAACTAATGGTGTAGCCCAATCTGAATATGTAACCTTTTCCCAAGAACCTTCACTTTCTAATCTCTTGATTTCTGTTTCAACTGCACTTTTCAATGCATACGGTACTGGTCTCGGAGCAAAAAATCTAGGAGAACTGTCAGGTTTCAAAACTAAAATTGCCTTTGCGTTCCTTACTGTACCTATTTTATCTTGAAATACGTCTTGAAACTCTGATAGGATATCATCCATAGACATTTCATTTTTGTTTTCATCTTGTCTACCTGCAACCTTCAAAATACTAGGCCAATCTAACTTCAAATACTGTAGCCAATCTAAACCTAGCAAAGTTTGTCCATTACCTTTTACTACTGTTAATGGCATTCTCTCTAATTTCTGTTCTTTGTACTGTACTTCTACGTTCGAAGCACCTATTACCTGAATATCAAAACCATTATAACTTTTCAAAACTCTATTTGTACCTTCTAATAACAAATTAGGAATGCTTTAAGCCATTTTCTCAGACATAATTGATACATCGGCTGCTGTGTCAACTTGCATCAAAATTGGTTTACCATTTATGATTACTTCTACCATGATATGTTTCTTTGCACCTTTGTTGACTGAATTTATGTGAAACGCAAAATCAGTGTCTGAACTAACCTGATTATCATGAACATTTTCCTCATTATTCTCTTGACCCATAGTATCAACTGTAGCATTTATTTTCTTTGCGTACTGTTTAGGAAATCTACAAGCAGTTGCAAAATGACGTAGCTTTCTGCAATTCTGGCATGTCTGTCCAGTAGCAGGGCATTTCTTTACTTCGTATGCAAGATGATCAGTTTTACCACACCTAAAACACTTGGGTTTTTCCTGTTGTTTCTGTGTATAACCCTGATTCTGATATTTATGAACATTAGTGTTAGGCACTTTTCTATGACTAGGCTTTGACATATTCCTTCTCTGATTCTCATTGGTTTTCCACTTAGAACCTACTGTATTAATTTTAGAATTTTCCATTCTATTGCTTGTAGAACTACCTATTATGTGACTTTGCCTATTTGATGTTTCTAAAGCTCTGCCTGTTATCAATACCTTTTCTAATGTTAAATCTTTATCTTGCAATAATTTCTTTCTTAGCTCTTCTGATGTGCAATGTGTAATTACTTGATCTATGATAACATTCTCTAACTCTAGAAATTCACATGAAACGGCTAAATTTTTTAGTCTAGTCACAAATGCATCTAAACTTTCATTTTCTTTCTGATAAGCCTGCGCTGAAAACTGGTATCTTTCAAAAAATTTATTGACCTGAGGAGCAAAATATGTGGTAAGTGCCTTAATTGCAGCTTCACTTGTGTCATCTGTAGGCTGCAAAGTCTTAAACACTTCCCGAACTTCCCTACCTGCTTTATGAAGTAATAATGCCTTCTTTTGTACATCCTTCATGTTCCCTAATGCTTCTAAATAAATCTTAAATTCCTCACACCACTGTTGCCATCGTGTTGCAACAGAATTAGGCTCAGCAGTGACGCTAAAAGCTTGAGGTGGTTCAATATTAAAAGGCATTTTGTTTGCTTACCTTAATAACTGTGGTAGGTTAAGTTACTGTTCTGCAGTCACAAGTATACTTCCTACCTACCCAACTTTAAATTTCACCCCTTTTTGTGTATTTGATGAAATTCCTATTCTGATGCTGGTAAAATCTTCATTGGGCGATTTTACTCTTGTTTCCCGATGTACAAAGACCTTCTCTTGTGCTGGCCGTCTTTGTGCATAGGCTCCAATGCTTCTCCCTGCTTGCTTCTCCCTGCTTGTCCGTCGTCCTCAAACGTCGCCACTGTGGGATTTTGTACTTTGGTAGGAAGTTCTATTAAC
>NC_090749.1:68999048-69016833 GCF_036898095.1 Palaemon carinicauda
AATTTTCTCATGAGAATAATGAACACTAAATTAGATAATAGACATGTAAATAAGAAGAATAGACATGTAAATAAGAAGAATTAGCAAAAAATGATAATTAAGAAACGGGTTTTTAGCGTCACTTTACCTTAGAAACTCCAGCGCAGGTGTTGTTAGTCTTGCTATGCAGAGAGGAGACGGACGGGCGGCGAGGAGGTAGAGAGGTTAACTACGATAAACATACACTACCGTAACTTATTCTAACTTTCACTAAGTGAACTTTAACATAACTTAGCTTATTTTTTTTTATTTTTTTATTTTATATTTTCTTTTTACATTTTCTTTTTTTCTTTTTGATGATTCCGTAATTTTAATCACTATCACTCTCTACATTTAAAATTGACTGAATTTCTTTTGCTTCACTCTTTTCCGTTTTCTGTGTTTCACTTTCTTCCGCTTCACTCTTTGCCGTTTTCTTCGATTCACTTACATCCTCTTCATCGCGAGTTTGCTTCGCAGTTTTTTTAAAGAAAGCATCGATAGATAATTGCTTGGTATGGCTTTTCAGAATGTTTCGAAAGTGAGTTAGTCAAACATCATCGAATTGAGAAACTACACGACAAACCTGCAATTTCTTTGGATGGTATTTGTCGATGAAGTCGACCACGTCCTTGATATTTTCCTAACACCTCTTTTATTTGCGCCGAACCTAACACATGTTCTACCTCCTCGCTCCCTTCCTCGTCATCACTCATGTGCTCTGACATAGCATGAAGTTCCTTGAGCTCATCCATGGTCAGTTCGTCGTGATGTTCGGCGACGAGTTCCGTAACGTCATCTGCATTGACCTCCAGACCCATGGACTTGCCAAGGGAGACGATTTCCTCTACGGCTTCTGCTGCACCGACCACGGGATCAGGTTCGGGGTCAAAACCCTCGAAATCGGGGGGAGCAACAGCATCAGGCCAAAGCTTCTTCCAAGCGGAATTCAGGGTCCGTCGAGTTAATCCCACCCAAGCCTGATCTATGATCTTCAAGCAGTGCACGATGTTGAAGTGGCCCCTCCAAAATTCACGCAAAGTTAATTTGGGTGCTTTGCGTGGCATTAAAGCACTGCTTAAATAAGTGCTTGGTGTACAGCTTCTTAAAATTAGAGATTACTTGCTGGTCCATGGGCTGGAGGATAGAGGTGGTATTCGGTGGAAGATACAGCACCTTTATGAACTTGAATTCATCGAAGATATCATCTTCAAGTCCGGGGGGGGGGGGGGGTGAGCAGGTGCATTGTCAAAGCATAGCAGGCACTTTAAAGGCAATTTCTGTTCATGAAGATACTTCTTCACAGAAGGGCCGAAAACTTGGTTTACCCATTGCACAAAGAATTTCCTAGTGACCCAGGCCTTCGAGTTGCATCGCCAGAAAACATATAGCTGATCCTTATCGACATTGTGTGCTTTAAAGGCCCTAGGGTTCTCTGAATGGTAAACCAGTAAGGGCTTGACTTTAAAGTCCCCGCTAGCGTTGGCACATAGGGCAAGAGTCGACCGATCCTTCATTGGCTTATGCCCAGGCAATTTCTTCTCTTCGGCAGTGATGTAGGTTCGACTCGGCATCTTCTTCCAAAACAGCCCGGTTTCATCACAATTAAACACCTGCTGCTTTACGTAGCCTTCTTCCTGCACGATCTTTTTGAAGTTCTCGACAAAGTCAGCTGCAGCCTTTGTGTCCGCACTAACAGCCTCTCCTGGGCGAACAACTGAATGAATCCCGGACCGTTTCTTAAATTTCTCGAACCAGCCACGAGATGCCTTGAAATCATCTGAGGAAGGCTCGGTTGAACTCTCCGCAGCATCACCCCCAGAGCTCTCCTCCTTCAAGTCCGTAAAGATGGCGTGCGCCTTCTCGCAGATAACGGTCTCGGTGATGGTGTCGCCAACGATCTCTCTATCCTTAATCCACACTAGTAGAAGTCGTTCCATCTCTTCTATGATAGGGGTACGGCGTTTGGAAATTATAGTGATCCCCTTAAAAGGTTTCACTGCTTTAATAGCTTCCTTCTGTTTAAGGATTGTCGAGATCGGCGACATATTACGGCCATACTGTTTAGCAAGTTCACTCACGCGGACGCCACGCTCATGTTTTTCAATAATTTCCTGCTTAATCTCTAAGGAAAGCATTTCCTTCTTCCTTTTCTCACCACTACCACTACCACTGGCAAAACTAAACCTTTTAGGACCCATACTTTACGTAAATTACCGTTAAAGGATGCACGTAAAAAATCACGATTAAAACAGAGTTAATAGCAGAACGCACAGAGCACAACCGCAAGAAGCCGACGAGAACTGAGGACTGACCCAAGACCCACTAATTGAGCGTCCCTCCGAGGTCGATGTGCTGCCTTCTATCGGCGGAAATAAAAAAACACTTCAGGCGCTATGAGCACCGACTACGCGTACGAGTATTGTTTACTTCGGGTGTCGAAAAAAAACATTCGGGTGTAGAGTCGGAACGTGTTCGAATTGTACTTCGCGTGTCGAAAAATTCGGATACAACCATACAACCGGTACGACGAAAATTGCTTACTTCGTGTGTCGAAATAATATTCGGGTGTAGAGTCAAAAATTTGCTCAAATTTTACTTCGGATGTTGGAAAATTCGGATGTAGATACGTTCGTGTGTAGAGTTTCCACTGTATATATATATATATATATATATGTATATATATATATATATATATGTATATATATATATATATATATACATATATATATATATATATATACATATATATATATATATATATATTGATGTAATACTCACATATTACATGTTTAAAACACATGACGTAATACATCATTGTGGCAGTAGAAGCTAGCGTGAGATTTGCTGTAGTCAGACAAGACCATAACAGGATGCGTTTTGCATCTCTCAGTAATGTAACTTTTTTATGAAGCATAAACACAAATACATACCGTGTGAAAGAGTTGTGTCGCCACCGGATGCAGGTGTCTTCCTAGACTAATGTAGAGTTTACATTATGTGTTTAAATGCTGAGATAACTAACTATACGATATCTGTGATATCGATATTTTAGCCAGTTCTTATCAATACTTCACCTGGAATGGTCATCCGACCAAACCAGCTATACTCCTGTGATGGAGATGTTAACACTGTTGTTTTTTTAAGAAATAAACCATTTTAAAGTTAACTGGATTGACTTTACTTCAAGACTCAACATCCTCAACTAACATACTTAATGTGTGTTAACAACAGTAGCACACTAATAAATGGTGCCAGCGATAAAACTCTAAGAATCAGAGAAAGATCTTTTAGTATCAACGAATAAAACTCTAAGAATTAGAGAAAGATCTTCAAGAAATCAACAGTAATGAATCTACAATTTTGACTAAGTATCATAGTTCATCGAAGAAGGAAACATTTAATGAATGTTTATACATACAAACTGATGAACTGGATCTTCAATCAACATCCTAGGAAACCCAAGGACTGACATTCAACACTTACAAAACATATCCCGGAAGCACTACATTCAACGAAAATCGGACCGAATACATTCACCCAAACATCAAGAGAGAGAGAGGAAATCGGACCGAAAACAACCACCCAAACATCAAGAGAGAGAGAGGATATGGCGACATCACACAAAAACATATATAACGCTAAGTACAATTTTCTTATTCATTTCAGTATTGAGCAGTGAAGTGTAGTTATCTCGAGTCGTTAGTCGATTATTACTGGGGTGAGTGGTTTGCTAATCTTCTATTTTCCTTTCGTTAAAGGAAACTGTGTTCAACTACGAATTCTCATCTAGAATTTTTTTATCTCTTTGTGCAAATTCCGTTTTCTTTCAGAAATTCTCGGGAAATATCTTTGTGTTCCGTTTTCTTTCAGAAATTCTCGGGAAATGTCTTGGGATTAGTAGCATTGTTTTGGGGAATTTTGTTATAATATTTATCATTGAGTGCTTATGCGTTTACGCAGTGGACGTCTGTATTCATATAGATATTTTGATAGAATAGCAAGGGGTCGAAGAGATAGAAAAAGAAATACCGTAATCATGACGCCCCCTGCGAGCCCCCTCCCTGGACCTAGTGGCGTAGGACAGATTAATCCTCTCCCGATTGTGACGCTTGTAAATGCCAGGTCTGCAATCCTTCTTTTTCAGGGTTGGGTTAATGGGTTCTTGCCTCAAAATGTGGAGTCCTGGATTTCATCCGTCGATGCCCATTTAAATGCCAAACAAATCGTAGACCCTTTTGTACAATTACAAGAAGCTAAAAGTTTTATAGATTTTTCCAAGGGGGATGCGAGTGCGTATTTAAGAGGTGTTTCGTTTCAAGAAGCAGTTACCTTGGATGATTTCAAAGTTAGGTTACGCGCGGTCTATGGGGGTGAAAAAGCCTTGGATGTAGTATTAACGTTAAGAAATACACTTAATCAAGCCACTATGACTCTGCTTAATGTTATTGAGAGAGCAGCTCTCTTAGCTGATAGGCTTAATGAATATCAAGATATTTTAGGTAATTCCACTTGGGTTACTAGAGATTACATCTCAGTGAAAGATTTTTTACGATTAATGTATTTAACTTGCATGACACTTATGTTGCCTAAAGCCTTAGTGCGGTGTTTTGATAAAAAGTTAACGCCTGCAAGTACGGAATTGGATGTATATAAACAGATAAAGAAACACATGTCAAAGTGTCCTAACCTTGATCCCGTGTTAACTCAAGTTTTTGCAAAAAATGAAACAAAGCCACAACAAGTAAATGTAGTTAATAATAGTAAAGTTGCGGGAATGACGTTTTATAATTGCAAGCGTCAAGGTCACTTGATCGCGGACTGCAGAACGAAATTCTGTTCGATACATAATAGTTCGACTCGTTCATATAGTCAGTGCTACTCGCGTAAGACACAACAGAATCCTAGAAATACACAGTCAATTCCACAGTCAGTTCCATATGGAAATAAAAAGAAAAATCCTCATTTTAATAAGAAGAAACAGCCAAACGTCAATGTACTTCAGAGTCCGAAACAAACAAACAATTCTTCGAATAACGCTGAGCCTGGGTCGTCAAACCAGACGTCGCAAGGTCAGACTAATTTTCAGAATGTGCAGAGCAAAGCAAATACCACATAATTAACTCCAGTGGGGAAGAGAGTGATGTTGGGTCAAGGTCATTCATGTCAACATCAGTAGTATTGAATAATCAATTTGATGTTTTATCAGATCATTGTGAGGCAATAGATTTCCTATGAAACACATTGCCGAATTAAGTAAAACAGTGCATGCTCCCGTAGATTTGCAACGAATTCATACAATAATATGCCAAAATGAGTTACGACCAACCTTATATGCTGTAAATTTAGAACACAAATCCTTTACGTTATTTTTTGACTCTGGTAGTCCACGTAATATCAAGGATTTGAGGACACATCATTTGTTATTTTCGAACTTTCTGATAGAAAAATCCGGAATGAGACTCTCAGGTATAGGAAATAATGAATTAAATGTAATAGGCATAACATGTTCAGTTCAAGGTCGGTAAGCGCACGTTTGCCGATACATTTGTTGTTGTACAAAACATTGATATGTATCCAGCTGTAATTATAGGATACCCATCTATGGGAAATCAAAACATTATCTTAGCCCCTGCCAAGTACGACGTGGATATCAAAGGAAAATTCTATAAGTCTTCTAATACCTTAAAATCAGTTTTCGATAAAAAGAAGACGACAAATGTAACCGTAACGTACGTTGAAGAACCAATAACTTGTCTCACTAATAAAGATATAATATACGCGACTCAGCAGAATTCTCGTTCATCCGTAATATCATCTTGCACGCAATCTATCGAGCCAAACATACCTTTGAATTTAATAGTGCAAGTAAAGAAAACATTACCGGGATCTGAAATATTAATCCTTTCCGACACTTTGAAAACTAACGGATTGTCTGTCACACAAGCTATTTATACAGTAGGCTCACATCAACAATGTATTATTGAAGTCTGTAATCATTTAAATAACACTTTAGTAATTCACAACAATCATCATATCTTGGATGTAGAAGTTTATAAACATCGTATTCTTACCGTTGCTGAAATCAATCACGCTCAATCAGTTGCGGATGAATCCTTTTTGCAATCTATTAAAAATAAAATCAATAAAGACATTCAAGACGAAGAAATTCAGCAGAAAATTTTTGGACTTTTAACTAAATATCATGATTTTTTTTCCACTACGGATGGATCCTTAGGAAAAACAGATGTGATCAAGCATCAAATAAGGTTAAAGGACAAGCAGAAAACTATCTATGTACCCTCGTACAGACTCCCTATGAAATTCCAGAATGAAATAAATGATGAAGTAGGTAAAATGCTAGAAGAAGGAGTCATTAGGAAATGAAACAGCCCTTATAAATTTCCATTAATAGCTGTACCGAAAAAAGATCGAACATGGCGTATCTGCGTAGACTTCCGTCGTCTAAACGAGGAAACGATTCCTGATCGATTCCCAGTGCCATGTACTGACGATATTTTGTCTGTGATAGGTCAGAATAAATATTTTACCAGTTTGGACTTACTTAAAGGCTTTCACCAGATATCATTAGAAGAAGATAGTATCCCATACACAGCCTTCAGCACAGCCAGGGGACATTATGAATTTTTACGGATGCCTTTTGGTTTACGTTGTGCTCCCATAACATTTACAAGAATGATTAACATAGTGTTTGGAGACTTGTTAGGGGATATATTGCATGCCTATATGGACGACCTTGTTATCTTTTCCAACACCTTAGAAGAACATCTACTTAAATTAGAACTAGTACTACAGAGATTAAGACAACATAACTTAAGGGTAAAGATTAGTAAGTGTGAATTTTTTAAAACAGAATTAATATATTTGGGTTTCATGGTGTCAAGCCAAGGTCTTAAAGTAGTCCATGATAAGGTGTCGGCTATTCGTAATTTTCCCATACCTACTAATGTCAAGGGAATACAGCAATTTCTGGGTTGTAGTGGATATTACAGACGTTTTATACGCAACTATTCAATAATAGCCGCTCCTTTAAGTGATCTTACGAAGAAGGGCGTAGATTTCATATGGTCAGAGCAGCATCAACAGGCGTTTAATACCTTGAAAGATGAACTGTGTAGTTCTCCTATCTTAAAATTTCCTGACTTCGGTAAGGAATTCTTCCTTGCAACAGACGCCTCAGACTTAGGAGTAGGAGGGGTATTGCTTCAGCAATATGATAAACAATTTTTCCCGATAGCTTCTTATTCTCGAAAACTGAGAACTTCCGAAAGTAAGTATGCAGTAATAGACAAGGAAGGGCTAGCTATTGTTAATTCGCTAGTGCATTTTAAGTTCATAATATACGGTTATCCCGTTAAGGTTCTTACTGATCATAAACCACTAACCGAATTCTTTAAAGGCTTCAACCATAACCCTAAACGAACTCGGTGGCCTTTGATCATTCAAGACTTTGGCGCGAGAATCGGGTATTTACCTGGGAAAGCAAATATCATTGCGGATGCATTATCACGCAACCCCATATCATCTTGTACGGAGCCTTTAGCTGAATTAATAGATATATCAGCATCCATGCCTATTGTTAAAACGATATCTGAACAAGAAGATTTAGGCTGGAGTGCTGAATTATTACAGACTGAGCAAAGAAAAGATCAGAAATTAGAAACAATTATAAATGTTTTGAAATGCAATCATAAGGAAAAGGGATATATAAAGTATAAGCAGCAGACTTATATAATCAAAGATAATATTCTTTGTAGGACCGTGACAAGGAAAACCCGCAATACACCACATGTAACTAACGACCAGGTAGTAGTACCAATCTCACATATTTTCACTGTCCTGAATTGGTTGCATGCAAATCCATTACATGGACACCCGGGGTTTTCATTAATGTCACAGAAAGCCAAATCATTGTTTTATTGGCATACAATGCTTACAGATATAAAAAACACATAGCTAATTGTCGCACATGTCAGGAAAACATAGGGCATACGAAAACACCTGTCAGCTTAGGGGCTTTTCCCCGTGCCCAATCAACTCTTTGAAATAATACATTTAGATTTGTTAACAGGATTTTACGAGTCAGACAGAGGAAATAAGCACCTCTTAGTAATTATAGATGCTTTAACTCGATATACAGAACTAATAGCGCTTAAAACTAAAACTGCGATTGAATGCGCTAGGAAGTTTTACGAGTGTTACATTTGTAAACATGAATTCCACACATGATAATCTCAGACTCGGGTGGAGAATTTAATAATCACTTTCTTACCTCATTGTGTGAATTCCTTAGCATAAAGAAAATAAATACCATGATATATCACCCAGAGTTGAATGGGCTAGAGGAAAGAGCAAATAGGAATGTTTTATATATATTAAGAGTAACACTATGGGGATCAGACCCCAACTGGGATATTGCAATACCTGCGGTACTGAGTACTCTTAATTATTCATATCATATATACATTAAAATGTCACCGCATGAAGCATTGTATGGTACCCCAGTTAGAATGCCTTTCCATGTATTAACGCCTACAACTAATCTATCAAATCCTTTAAAAGAATGTATAAATGCAAGCAAAAGTCGTTTTGATATCCTTCGAAAGAATTTAGAAGAATCACAAATCATAATGAAAAGGAATCATGATAAAATAGCGAAGCCAACTAAAACATATACCGTGGGTGATAATGTATACATACAGGTAAATGTACGTAAAAGACTCATTTATAAACTAACACCTAAGTTTGAAGGCCCATTTAACATTTTGGAAACATTAACGGCCAATAGGATTAGAGTTCAAAACGTATCCCAACCCACTGATGAGAGAATCGTACCATTGGCTCACATAAGAAAAAAAAAAAGAGAGGGAAAGAAGTGAGGGAAATATTTTTATTTGTATGTTAAAAGATTTCTTCTTAATACAGGAGTAATTACATATATTTTTCTTGTTACAGGTTTCCAAGATGAATTTTTTGTTGTTGGGAGTGATATTGTCTGGCCTAATTGCGTCACTAGGATATTACAAAATCATTAGGATAATGGCCACAGCCTTAAAGACTTGGACAGGTGAGAGAGAGAGAGAGAGAGAGAGAGAGAGAGAGAGAGAGAGAGTTTATTGTTAGTTAACTAGTTGTTATTTGTTTTTGTTGGTATGTGTTATTATTTGTTGTGATGTTTTTCATCTTGGAACTTTGTGATAGTTCATGTTTTTGTTTTAGGCTTTGAGATACACACACACACACACACACACACACATATATATATATATATATATACATATATATATATATATATATATAATATGTATATATATATATAATATGTATATGTAAATTTATATATATATATATATATATATATATAATATGCATATGTAAATTTATATAATATTTATATATATATATATATATATATGATGCTATGAGCCCTAGAGCTAATAAATGATAATGTCTATCCATAGCTTCATTGCTTGTTTAGTAATGATATTTGGTAGGTGTTCCTTTTTGTATTACAATAATAATAATAATAATAATAATAATACGAATAAAGTCATACCGATAATAATAATAATGATGCTTATAAATATATTGATCATTATGACAGGCGATACTCATTTACTATTGACAAGTCGCTTCTTATTTCATCCTATATTGAGGTTCAAATTTATTCCATGTTTGATGATGATCACATTCTTTGTTATGTTAATTATCTAAATAAAGGAATCGCTGTCTTGAAAGACTGATACATTGTGGTAAAAGTTAATTCTCATCCTCTTGTTCTTCCTCTTTCTCTCCACCCTCTATCTCTTCCTCTTTCTTTTCCCCTTCTCTTCTTCCTACTTGTCATTTTCTTCCCTCCCTCTTCCGCCTTTTTTATCTCTTCATCCTTTTCCTTTTCCTTTTCCTCTTCCTTTTTCTCTTTCTTTTGCCTTTCTTTTCATCCTACTACTCTTCTCCTTCTTTTCCCTCTTTCTCCTCTTTGTTTTATTCTTTCTTCCCCCTTTCTTTTTATCCTACTAATCATCTTCTTTCTTTCCAACTTTCTGCTCTTTCATACCCCTTTCTCTTCATCCTTCTACTTATATTCTTCCTTTCCCTCTTTCCCCTCTTCCTCTTCTTTCTTTTTCCATTCTCTTTGTTCTACTACTCATATTCCTTTCCCTCTTTCTCTTTTTCTAACTCATCATTATCGATAAAGGTCTAGTCTTTGTAATAAGAAACTCTAAAATGTCCTTGTCTTCTTGATAATCAAAATCGTAGGAGGGCCCTTAAAAGATCCTAGCTAACCTAATCTAATATCCAAGAAGGTCTCTTCTTTCCAAAATCCATTCTCCAAAGAAGTCCCACATTCTTAGCCTCCTCAAAATCTAACATCCCAGAAGGTCTCATCTTTTCAGATCCCTTGATATGGGGTACAATCTTCCTTAAATTCAGTCTCTCAAAAAATCTTATCATCACAAAATATCTCCAAAAAGTTCTGGTCTTTCAAAACTGCAGCCCTCCAAAAGGTCCCATGTTCTCTTACTCTAACCTCCAGAAACTTTATAAAATAGATTTCACAAAACATGAAAATATGTCTGCAAGTCACTAAGGGCAACTATAGCATTCTAATAATCTTTTAGTTTATAACAAAAACTAAACAAAGCGTAATGAAACGTGGTATCTATGGCTAAAATTGTTGGGGATAATACTACACACAAATACATGGACGGACACCGATACCGGAAAAGCACATGGAACAAGATTATAATCATACATGTATTCTCAACAAATTTGACACACACAAGAACAAAGGCACAGGAATTCTTGTGCTACGGAACAGCAGTTACTTTCATATATACAAAATCAAAATACTCCTATTTAACTGAAAAATAAGGATATGAAAACAAAGCACACGAAGTAGAAGATACCTTTACTAACAATAAAAAAGTCACGTTAAGTATATGTGAAAAAGACACACGTGAATACGAAGCAGAGGATAACTTTACAAACAACAAAAACGTTACCTTTATAAAAACAAACAAAACCCGCAGAAAACATAAAGAAGATCAAGATTTTATAAACACAAATAAAAACAAAATACAAATAAAACAGCGAAACTCTGTAGCATTTGCAAGCAGTCACTCTATCGTGGGACCCTATTTCAAGACTTCTTTTAAAAGTTTAGGAGAGACGGAGTCGCATCTCCCGGTAGTTTTGCAACTTGCCATCGTCAGCAGAAAAAAAAAAAAAGTGGGGGTTATAGTGCGAAGGCTTCTTCTTTCTCTGTGGTATTTTAAAGTTCATTGTTGCCTTTTTCAGTTTGTGTTTAAAGTTTAGGGTCATGTGTCATTGATGCAATATCCAATTTATTATATCGCAGTTGTACTGATTATTGAAATGGGGTCATATTTATTCTTGAAATATATTGAATTTTTAAATGCTTAATGAAATTCATAGTAAAATTGTCTCATTAATCTATTATCACTCAGGTCATTGCAGTTTTATTATATACCAATGTACGTGAACCGTAAAAATTCAGTGCTAAATATTTAGATAGATATGCACACACATACCCCTCTCTTACCTTGGTATGACTTCTCCCTCTCCCCCTATTCCAGGGACTGGGAAGGTGAGCGTGTATATATATATATATTATATATATGTATATATATATATATATATATATGTATATATATATATATATATATATATATACATATATATATATATATATATATCCTTTTCTAAGTGGAGATATCTTAACGTGATGAAAGTATTTGTGTATCGTCATAGCCAGCAAAACAGTACTAGTCATGGACACTCATACTAGGTTGGTTTGCTGTGAGCGATCAGATGAAATTATCCCACCATGACCAATCCGCACTGGCCAGCGTAGTGATGAAAACTGGCCAATCCTTGACATAAACTGACATGTCTGAGGCTTTTATCCAGCAGTGGACTAGAAATGGTTGAATTTGTTGTTGATATATATATATATATATATATATATATATATATTTATTTATTTACTTGCTCTTTGTTATATAGTGAAGATGATTATAACCAATTACGACCATGGGTTTTCATGTTGTTATATTTTGGTTTTGACTTTTTATTCTTTGTTGTTTGTAACAAAAGAGGCTTGAGTTTTTTCATTAGAATATCCATTATAGATTTATTCAACATAACTATCATTGTAGAATTTACTAATATATTGTTTTACATTAATGAAAATCCTTTATCTCCATTGTAAATTCCTGCTATTCCAATATTTCAGTTTTTTCCTTTTTTTTTTTTTTTTTTTTTTTTGCTGTGCCTTATAGTTAAGGAGGACTCTGTTTCTTCATTGTAAAATTTCTTTTGTATCTTTTACATCGTCTATAAAACCACGAGAGATCGTAAAGGTCGAGTATCAGCCTCAGGATGTTTCTCACGTAGTTTGGCATTGTAAAATTCATCGTAACGTTTCTTGCATTGTTAGGATTCACGAGGGATCCAGCGTCGTCATTGTATTTTTCATTGTTTTCTAAGAAAAAAGATACTATTCATAGTCATTTTGTTATCCGTTATAGCTCTCTGAATGTGGATACCTTAACGTGGATTGTGGTGGCCAATGTGGTAACGTCCCCGACTGGTGAACGACAGACTGCGGTTCGAGTCTCGCTGAAGCTCGTTAGTTTCTTTGGTCGCTGCAGCCTCACCATCCATGTGAGCTAAGGATGGGGGTTTTGGGGGAGCTTATAAGTCTATCTCCTGAGTCATCAGCAGCCATTGCCAGGCCTTCCTTGATCCTAGCTTGGGTGGAGATGGGCTTGGGCGCTGATCATATGCATATATGGTCAGTCTATAGGGCATTGTCCTGGTCGATAGGGAAATGTCACTGTCCCTTGCCTTTGCTATTCAAGAGCAGGTTTGTGTATCACCATGATCAGGAAAGCTGTGCCAGTCAGGGTCACTCATGCTATGTCTTCCACCATTACCAATCTACAATGACCCTCTCTGTTATTCTTCTCCTGTACTTCACTTTCTCCCTATTTCCTTAATCTTTCCCATCCCGGGGACCTGCCTCTGAGCTATAAACTGGATTGTATCCAGGGAAACTCTTCCTTTCCCCATTTTCCCCACTTCCCCATCCTTATTATTATTATTATTATTATTATTATTATTATTATTATTATTATTACAAATGCCAGCGTGGTGGTGGAAACGGGCCAAACCTCAAACACGACTAGGACACGTCTGAGGCCTTTGTCCTGCAGTGGACTAGAAACAGCTGCATTGGTTGTTGTTGTTTTTGTAATTTTTAAACTTTACATCATTATCAAACTAAAAGAATTCTATCTCATTATTCAATGTTTATATCGCCTTGATTGCATAATATAATTTTCTCTCTCTCTCTCTCTCTCTCTCTCTCTCTCTCTCTATATATATATATATATATATATATTTGTAGTATCACCTCTCTCTCTCTCTCTCTCCCTCTCTCTCTCTCTCTCTCTCTCTCTCTCTCTCTCTCTTTATATATATATATATATATATATGTATATATATATATATATATATATATCGTGTTCAAATAGAAATAAATTTCTACCTCATACTTGGGATCGAACGCTAGCCCCTTCTAATGAAAGGCCAGGGAAATCGGGGAAAACTCGCTGGTAAGAGACTGATGTCTCGCCAGGTAAATCCTCGAACTGCTGGGTAGTGTTAGGTTCCGATTTCAATTATGGCTTTTCGTGGCATGGTTGGTTTCGATCTGGCCTTTCATTAGAAGGGGCTAGCGTTCGATCCCAAGTATGAGTTAAAAATTTATATATATATATATATATATATATATATATATATAAAGAATTATTCCCTGATGGCTGATCCATAAGAGAATAAAAATCGTGTCCCTCTGTCTTTCTCCAATTAAAAAAGTATCTCACTTAGCTATGAGAGACAGGGAAGGATGTCTCCGGTGACATCTCCTCCGTTCCACTTGTTGTAAAAGAACAGAACCATTTTTTGTTGTTCTTGGAGGTTAAGGCGTGGAGAAGAGTCGTGGAAAGTTAAGAACAGCGGAAGAGAGACCAGATAACAGATGAGTATGGATAATGAAAGAGGTTTGATTTTATATATATATATATATATATATATATGTATATGTATATATATTTATATGTATATATATATATATATATATATATATACATATATATATTCATTTGAGTAAGGTTGCCATGATGTCTAAATGTCTTTCCTATAGTTTACAGGCAATTGCACCCTAAACACTGTTAAGTACATAGTTCAACAAACCATACAGGTATAGTACATAACGCACTAATTCTCTATCTTTATCACTGTAGTGTACTGTACTATACGTTTTACATACAGCACTATACACCTATTATTTATTTTACCTATTACAGTAAACCTATAGTACATTTTTTTATGAATCCTCTAGTTTATTTTTTTCCAAAAATTTCTTGTTTTGATGATTATGATAACATTTTAGGGATGTTCACAATAATGAGATGATTTATGTCTACGTAAGCATCCATTTTTTTTTTCTTAATTACTCGAAGAAACGGTAACAGGTTCATCTCGGATGGAGCCGGATGAACGATTTCGTGAGGACGTTGTGCCGGATGCAGATGACGTTAATGATAACGGATCGTCTACTGTTCATCAATTAATAGTAGATCTTTTCTTTATATATATTAAAAAAAGAACACTGTGATATATAAAGATTGCATATAGCTCCTTAAGACCCTTTAATACAACAGTTTTTCTGAAGAATATATTCTTTCAGAAGGTTTTTTTAAATCCATATACTTCCTAAACATTTCAGTCAGTTTTTTTCCAAACTCCAGTTCTGAGTTACAAATTCTTCTCGATCTTCATCATTCTCTCTACTTCTGTCAACTCTTTCCAATGCTCCTTTCTATGCTCAACGACCTCTGCATACAAACGCCATCCTATTCAGGGAAACCTTTAAAGTTATTGACAGCCTCAGATCATAAATTCTTCCTTCAGGCATTCGAGGTTTGAATCTGCAAGTATTTCATCTCTCTGTTGGTGGCTGAGAATACATTCCAGCAGTCCATTTTAAGTTCGTGTTGGAATCTGTTTCTATAGATGTCCGTATCCTCTCTAAGACCTGTTGTGGGTAGTTCAAATCATAATCGATTAGGTAAACATATTCATTGTTGTGTATGTTGGAGCCCTTGAGCTTATAGCATCTTGTTTTTACAACTATTGCTGGAGCTTAGAAAGTAGTAGTAGTAATAATTTTGATACTAATATGGAGATTTCAATCCTTTTTTCTGGGTAACTACGATATATTACGTATCACAATCATTAGAGAAATACCTCCGTAAGTAATATTTTCATAAGGGTTTATAAATATCGACTATTTTTTCCATCTAAAAGTTCTTACACGATCTTTCCTGTTGAGTAAAGGTGCTTTTTACATTATTATTGATCCCTTGATATAGAGTATAGATCTATAGTTATTCACGTTAAATTAATGTTAGAAATCTGAATTTATATAAAATGCACCATTGTGCCCTGTCATGAAAATTTATCAACTGAGTGAAAATAATCTATTTCAGTCTCCCCACCGCGCTTTGTCTTATAATATATGCAGAGGTTGATTGAACCTTCTCCAAAGTAAATTCAAATTTCATGTCAAGTTTGTAACAAGTTTAAATCTAGTTTTTATAAAGCAAAGGTGTTTTCTTCATCAAAATTGTATGTATATATTAGTTTCATCCTTTTTCACTTTTTTTTTAAACTTCGGAATATTGAATCTCCCCTATATAGTGAAGAGCATTTGTCTGTATATATATATATATATATATATATACGTATATATATATATATATATATATACATACATACATATATATATATATATATATATCTATATATATATATATATATACATACATATATATATATATATATATATTAAAATATATATATATATATATATATACACATATATATATATATATACATATATACATATATATATATATATATATATATACATATATACATATATATATCTGATCATGCCAGCAATCCCCGACCCTCGGGTTGGGTGGGATGAAATAGTCATACTCTAGCGGGAGGAAGGTGCGTATGCATACGTGTGCATATGTATCCTAAACATTTAGGGGGCTACAGGGAGATTGAGATTTCTTGAAGGGAGAAATGAATTGAAAAAGGCTGAGGACCAATAATGTAGAGAATACAAGACTTAAAATGAATATGAGTAAAACTAATAACGATGTCAGTGAGTATCGCCTTGGACGGCCAAATTACCTTCTCTGCAGGTGCGAAGCCTACTTTAAAAAAGTTCCTCAAACAGTTTAGTGGTGACCCAGAAAAACAGGAAGTATTATTCACTGGTCTTTGCTCTTAAGGAGGAGCAGGTTTTTTAGAATGATAAACAGCGCAGCACTGTAGACGAGCCTTTTCAAAAAAAAAAAAAAAAAAAAAAAAAAAAAAAAATGCAGCCGTTTCTAGTCCACTGTCGATCAAAGACCTTTGACACGTTCTCATTCATTTCTTGGATTCACCCAAGTCAAAGTAGTGGTGGTGGGAGACTTTTGTTTGATCGCAGACAACAAACCAACTTAGTATGGGTTGCTCCTACTACAGCAGTACAGCTTTGCACATCATAACTAAAATTAGTGGAATTCTCTACACTAAGAAAACACGTAATTCTAATCGGAAATTCTCCGAAAAATATTCTGTTCTCAGCCGCATTAGAATAAAATACAGGCGACCGTAATTTTACAATACTTTGTTATTATCTTTTATGGGTTGGTGACCATAATATCACTCCTTTACGTCAATATATTCTTTTTTAAAACGGCAAATGCCTGGCAACATCTATTCAAAGATTTTTCCGTTTTTTTTTTACGGCAAATTTTCAACTCTGCAAGGCCCTTGCAAAAGCCAAATTACAGACAAAGGGACAGATAATTACTTGCTTCACATGCATTAAAAAGACCTTTTCCCAAAAGACATTCAAAAGCTTTAGATGATGCATGAGTGAGTTATGGAAATTGGGAGGTCATCAGCAGGCAAGAGATTAAACAACAACATTTGCTTGACCGAAGACCGTCTATAAGCGTCCCCGTAAATTAACTCCCATAACATATCAGACAACAGAGGATTCATGACATCAGGAATAGAAAAAAATGGGGTTATACTTACTTAAGGGTCTAAAGGTTTATAGGTCACTCATAATTGGCAGAAGCACACACTGATACTAGGTTTGTTTCAAATGAGTGATTACACAAAAATATCTACAGTTGGACAGCGTGGCGATGGAAACTCACCAAACCCCAAACATGAATATGGGGCCATTGTCCTGCAGTGGACTAGAAACAGCTGCATTGGTTGTTGCTGTTGTTGTTTATGTATTAATCACATAACGATGAGGGTATTCCCCCTCATAATCGACATCTCTTCTTCACACGAAATGTCCGGACGGGAGAAAGCAAGTTACCGGAGAGGAAAAGAAGAGTAATATCCCTTCTGCCCGGTATATCCTTTGGCATTATCCCACCTTCATATCCTCTTTTTATGCCCCTGCCATCACCCTGACGTCATCCCAGCTAAGAAAAGGGTCCCCGGTGATAAACGGCTTTGTGTTATTAACATCAAAAGACCCCCTTCCCTCCCCCCCTCATGAGAAGGGGTTTTATTCATTTAATTGTTAGGTGCTTCCCCGGTTTTACTTTTATTCATAAAGGGGAGA
>NC_090749.1:69017333-69019833 GCF_036898095.1 Palaemon carinicauda
CAGCTCTCCCCGTCCTTAGTGAGAGGGGATGCGTTTAAGTGCATTAAGTAGCTAGTTATTAAGTCGTCATTTATGACGGGTCGCGTACAATAGTTGATATACAATATCTTTTTTTCCTTTTCTGTCTTTTTATTGCATCCTTTACCTATCTTTTTATCTATATATCTAATTATTTCTCTAGCCATCTATCTCTATTACAGTGTAATACACATAAAGTGCAATATGAATAATTTTCACCTTTGTCATTGGAGGATTTCGTGTTTATACTATTGTTCTCCTGCGTTTTGCCTATCTTGATTTTCTGTATATTCTTAATTAGTACTTCTTTTGTACCTTAATGTTGAAGGGAAATGTCTCTTTATGATGTATACCTCTTCATTCCAATTTTGTCTGTGACTGCTGTTTTCATATTAAATTCTTAACATCTAAATACTAGAAAAATATACCACTATATTTTAAAATGATCAAATATTTTTCTGGAATATTTTTCACCGAGAGGATATACTTGTTATTGTAACCAGTCTATTTGTTTTTGTCCATAAAACTCCATTACACTATGCAGTAAATATTCATATGATAGTGCCTGTCTTTATAAGCTAGATTTTCCTCACTAAACGATGTTTTTGTAATTTTTATGAGGAATTTCGTCGAACCTGTAATTACTTATTTGCAGAAAATATATAATCATTGAATATGAAATATTTTCTTCTTTTAATATCATCGTTCTTATAAGGCATTCCTTACAACAAATAATTACACAATACCATGGATTATTAGTGATTTTGTATTGAATAACTTGCGGCACATACAAAAACATTAGCGTTGATTATTTTTTTTTAATCATAAATAACTTGCAGCACATACACAAACAATAACGTGGATTATCATTGTTCTTGTAATGAATTACTTGCGGAACATATACAAACAATAGCGTGGTTTATCATTGTTCTTCTAATGAATAATTTGCGGCACATACACAGACAATAGCGTGGATTATTTTTGCTCTTGTAATGAATAAATTGCGGCAATACACAAAACAATAACGTGGATTATCATTGCTCTTGCAATGAATAACTTGCGGCACATAAACAATAGCGTAGATTATTATTGTTCTTGTAATGAATAACTTGCGGCACATACACACACAAAAGCGTGGAATATTATTGTTTTTGTAATGAATAAGTTACGGCACATACACAAACAATAGCGTGGAATATTATTGTTCTTGTAATTAATTATCTTGCGGTAGAAAATACATAAACAATAGGTTGAATTATTATAGTTCTTGTAATGAATATCTTGCGGGACATATACACACAATAGCATGGACTATTATTGTTCTTGTAATGAATAACTTGCTGCACATACACAAACAAAAGTGTGGAATATTATTGATCTGGTAATGAATCACTTGTGGCAAATACACAAAGAAGAGAGTGGATTATTATTGTTTTTGTTATGAATAACTTGCAGCATATACAAAAACAATAGCGCCGATTATTATTGTTTTTGTAATGAATAACTTTCAGCACATACACAAACAATAGCATGAATTCTTATTGTTCTTGTAATGAATTACTTGCGGTACATACAGAAACAATAGTGTATAATATTATTGTTCGGGTAATGAATAACCTGCGGCATATAAAAAAAAAATGGCGCAGATTTTATTGTTCTTGTAATTAATTACCTACGTCAAATACACAAACAATAGCGAGGATTATTATTGGGCCTGTAATTAATTACTTGCGGCAAATAGACAAACAATAAAATGATTATTGTTCTAGTAATGAATAACTTATGGCAATTGCACAAACAATAAAATTACTATTGTTCTTGTAATGATTAACTTGCGGCTCATACACGAGTTATTATTGTCCTTGTAATCAATTACTTGCGGAAATTACACAAACAATAGTGATTATCATTCTTGTGATGAATAACTTGCCACAAATACACAAACATTAGAGGATTTTCATTGTCCCTGTCATCAATTACTTGTATATACACTAACAATAGCGATGACTATTATTGTTCTTGTAAAGAATTAATTGCAGCAAATACACAAAACAATAGAGTGATTAATGTTCTTGTAATGAATAACTTGCGGTAAATGCACCAGGAATATCTTCCGATAAATACATACACAATAGAAAGGATTCCCACTGCACTTTTGCAGTTCATACCAAGATCTTCTGGTCTACTCTTATACTTTTACGAAGCTCCTTCGTCTGATTCTCTTTCCAACATGGCGTCATTGTGGATGATCTTCTTTATGGGTTGTTTGTTCACTTCCCCGTTTCATGTCGATACATCTAGGGTAAGAATTCTTGGCATTGCAACCCCATACAACTTGCTTCTTCTTCTTCTTCTTCTTTTTATAGGGCGGAGTAATGACGGAAATGTTGGGGTTTACGATCTATTTTGGGAATTCGAAAATTCTACGATTGGTAATTTTGTTTGATTATCTTCATCTCTCTCTCTCTCTCTCTCTCTCTCT
>NC_090749.1:69024833-69027333 GCF_036898095.1 Palaemon carinicauda
AGAAGGACACTCCAAAATCAAACCAATGTTCTCTATTCTTGGGAAGTGCCAAAGCCTCTGTACCATGGTCTTCCACTGTCTTGGGTTAGAGTTCTTTTACTTAAGAGTACACTCGAGTACATTATTCTATCTATTGCCTTATTTTCCTACCTTACAGGCCTATTTTCCCTCTTGGAACCCTTAGGCTTATAGCATCCTGCTTTTTAAACTTTGGTTATAGATTAGCTAGTAGTAGTAATAATAATAATAATAATAATAATAATAATAATAATAATAATAATAATAATAATAATAATAATAATAATAATAATAATAATTAGTACTGCCGATTGAATATCTGAAATGAAAAACAGCTGTTCTTTAGAAGGAAATGAAATTCATGGTTCAGATGGAAATCGCCAAACGAAACAAATGCTTCAGATAAACGATTAAAGAGACTTAGACAACTAGCCAAGGGCGGATAACTGGACAGCCCTTGGAAGGGTGACCGTCAATAAATGTCAACCTGTTACGTCAGGCCACATTTGACGAGTTCACATATTGGAAGGGTTACCCCAATAAATAGAAATAAAAAAAAACCGTTGCAGGTAACATATGAGTCCCGAGACAATCTCTGAAGGCCTTTGCCTACTGTGAAGGTAACAGGTCAAAGTAAGACAACAATCTCATGCATTGATAACTAGGGGACTTATGCCATTCACAAAGGTTCACAATTAACTTCGAGCATTTAAAAAACAAAGCAAGCTCTTGGCATGTAGTGCCAAGAGCTTTGTAGGGCTAAATTGGCCCCGATTAGGAACACGCAGAGATGCTTTATAATATCCAGGCCTTTATTCTTTAAGGCTTCACCTTCTTTTCCCCATTTGTATACGAGGTACTTATGCAAAACATGTCAAGCATTTTTATTGCAGTTTATGTGTATCAGTTGGCTTTGTCTTTTTCAGAGGATAATTTCAATATTAAATTATTACCAATATTCCTGATTCTGCTTGGAGCATTTGTTTATTTTATTATTGGAATTCTTAATTAGAATATTTGTTCGTTAACTTTTTCAGTCTTACACTTACGTGTTATGTTGTTTGTGTTACAAGAGATATTTCACCAGTCTCTCTATATATGGATATATGGAAAAGATGGGGTACTTGATATATATATATATATATATATATATATATAATATATATTATATATATATATATATATATATATGCGTATATATATATATATATATATATATATATATATACGTATATATATATACATATATATATATATATATATATATTTTATATATTTCTATATATAATTTATATATATACAGTATACACACACTCACACACACACACACACACACACACATATATATATAATATATATATATATATATATATATATATATATATATATATATATATATATATATGTGGGTGGTGTGTGTGTATATACACATATATTTATAGAGTACAGTATAATATATATATATATATATATATATATATATATAATAATACATACATATATATATATATATATATATATATATATATATATATATATATATATGTATATATATATATATATATATATAATATATATATATATATATATATATATATATATATATATATATATATATATATATATATAAAGTTGAAATAATACATACACACGCAAAAAAAAATTGAAAAAAAAAATGGCATTGTCACGCATTATGAAGAAAATTCTCTAGAATGTAATTACTTGGCTAACTGCTAATGTATTATACACCCGGGCAATTACGAACCAATAAGTTGTTAATTACTTTAATGTTCTTAACTGACCTTTTGTGATACTTCACCATTTAAGAGCTGTCCAACACGAAAGAACTTGGTTGACTTTTTATCTTTTTTTTTTTTTAATATTTCCTCCGTCTAAATGTCTATCTGAACCATGTTCCAGTGATGTCTGTATATTTATCCACCTATCTGTTTATATATGTATGTATGTGTATGTATTCAAACACAGACATGCATACACACGCACACACATGGATACACACACATTATATATATATATATATATATATAATATATATATATATATATATATATATATATATATATATATATATATATATGTGTGTGTGTGTGTGTGTATATAGATAGATAGATAGATAGATAAATGGATAGATAGATAGATACACACAAACATTATATATACATACATTAATATATATATATATATATATATATATATATATATATATATATATATATATATATATATATATATATATATATATATATACATATACTCCATTGAGAATGACGTGGAGAAAGGATTACCTTAAATGATCTGAAAACCTGTATTAGTCAGGGCCATCCATACTTCAAAATCTCCCACCATCACCAATCCACTCGTGTCTGCATAATAAGGAAACTGGCCAAACCTCAGACATGAATTGATTGATTTTTGTAGTTGTCGTTGTTGTTATGTATAACCAAACACTTGCTCTTTACCA
>NC_090749.1:69039833-69047333 GCF_036898095.1 Palaemon carinicauda
ATTAACCTTACTCACTATGTTAAAATATTCATACTGCTTTCATGAGAAGAGAGGAATAATTTCTGTTTAGGAAATAAAAAAAAAAATGATAAAAAATCCATAAATTATTGTTGACTTTAGCTTGATGTGTATGACATAAATCCGAGCAAGGAAAGACTCATCGAGTTTATGAAATTGACTTGACCTTTGTAGCCTATTGGATACGTCCCTGTCTAGCGATATGCTGGACTGGGGTGAGGCCCGCTCATTTTCTATAGTTTATTTTAGTGCCTGCAACCTCATTATTCCTGTGAGCCAATTATGTGGGGTTTGGAGGAGTCTATAAATCTACCTGCTGAGTCATCAGCAGCCATTGTCTGGATCTCCCAGGTTTTATCTTGGGTGGAGATTGGAGAGGGAGTTTAGACGCTGAATATATGTATACAGTATATGGTCAGTCTCCAGGGCATTGTCGCTGTCCCTTGCTTCTGCCATTCATGAGTCACTTTTAAACCTTTAGACCTTTTAGCATAACCCCATTATTTTCTATTTCTGATGTCAGCCGATGTCTTAAATCCTCTTTTGTCTTTATTTTATGCAAGTTATCTTCCGGGGCCACCTGGAGACTTCACAACGATACGCCAAATGTGGTTGTTTAATCTCTTGCCTGCAGATGACCTCCAAACTTCTATAACTCACTCAAGCACCATCTAATGCTTTTGAAAGTCTGTTGGGAAAAGGTCTTTTCAATGTACATGATGCAAGTAATCATCTGTCCCTTAGTCTGTAATTTGGCTTTTGCGAGGATCTTACACTGTTAAAAAAAAAATGCCGTAAAAAACGGTAAAAATCCTGGATAAAATGTTACAAGGCATTTACCGGTTTAAAAAAAAAAAAAAAAAAAAAAAAAAAAAAAAAAAAAGATATATTTACGGTTACCAACCCATAAAATTACGGTTGCCGGTATTTTAATGAAATACGAATGAAAACAGTATATTTTCACGAATAATTTCCGAATAAAATTAGGTTTTTTTTAACAGTTTAGAGAATTCCATTGCTCTTAGTTATGATATGCAAAGCTGTACTTATGTAGTAGATAATCAAACTAAATACTCCCACTATCACTAATCCAAATTGGTCAAATCCCAGACATAAATGAAAACATGTCAGAGGCACTTGTCCTGCAGTGGACTAGAAATGGCTGCATTTTTGTTTATTATTCATTTAAAAATGCTCATCTTTAGTGCTGCTTTGTTTATGATTCCAAAATCCAACTCCTCTTTAAGGGCAAAGACCAGCGAATAATACTTCTTGTTTTCCTGGGTCACCACTATACTGTTCGAGGAACGTTTTTTAGAAAGGCTTCACACCTGCAGAGAAGGTTATTTTGCCGTCCAAGGCGATACTCACTGACCTCGTTATTAGTTTTACTCATATTCATTTTCAGTCTTACATTCCCTAGAATATCAGTGATTCTCAACCTTTTTCACTTCATTCCTCCCTTCATGAAATCCTAATATCCATGTGACCCCGTATATGTTTAGAACACATATGCACACGTATGCATACGCACCTCCCTCTCGCTAGGGTATGACTACTTTCTCTCCCCCAACCCAAGGGGTTGATTGGATATATATATATATATATATATATATATATATATATATATATATATATATATATCTATATATATATATATATATATATATATATATATATATATATATATATATATCCAGACACTTCTTCTTTACTGTATAAAGGAGAATGAATACTTCGAAATTAAAATCAGAAGTAAAAAGGATGGAACTAATATATACATACAATTTTGATGAAGAAAACCCCTTTGCTTTAAAAAACTAAATTTAAACTTGTTACGAACTTGACATGAAATTTGAATTTACTTTGGGGAAAGTTCAATCAACCTCTGCCTATATTATAATAGAAGGCGCGGTGGGAAGACTGAAATAGATTATTTTCACTCGGTTGATAAATTTTCATGACAGGGCGAAGTGGTGTATTTTATATAAATTCAGATTTCTAACATTAATTTAACGTGAATAACTATAGATCTATACTCTATATCAAGGGATCAATAATTATGTAAAAAGCACCTATACTCAACATGAAAGATCGTGTAAGAACTTTTAGATGGAAAAAATAGTAGATATTTATAAACCCTTATGCAAATATTACTTACGGAGGTATTTCTCTAATGATTGTGATACGTAATATATCGTAGTTACCCAGAAAAAGGAATTGAAATCTCCATAATAGTATCATAATTATTACTACTACTACTTTCTAAGCTCCAGAAATAGTTGCAAAAACAAGATGCTATAAGCTCAAGGGCTCCAACAGGGAAAATAGCCCCGTGAGGAAAGTGAAGTGAACTACAATAGAAACCACTTCGCCATTAAGTTTGCTATCAATATGCACAGTTTTGACTGAACATACACAACAATAAATGTGTTTACCTAATCGATTATGATTTGAACTACTCTCAAAAGGTCTTAGAAAGGATGAGAACATCTATAGAAACAGACCGCAACATGAACTTAAAGTGGACTGCTGGAATGTATTCTCAGCCGCCAACGGAGAGATGAAATACTTGCAGATTCAAACCTCGAATGCCTGAAGGAAGACTTTATGGTCTGAGGCTGTCAATAACTTTAAAGGTCTCCCTGAAAAGGAAGGTAATGTCACCAGGGTAAAACAGATGGCGTTTGTATGCAGAGATCGTTGAGCATAGAAAGGAGCATTGGAAAGAGTTGACGAAAGTAGAGAGAAGGATGAAGATCGAGAAGAACTTGTAACTCAGAACTTGAGTTTGGAAAAAGTTTATGGATTTAAAAAACCTTCGGAAGGAATATATTCCTCGGAAGAAACGTTGTATTAAAGTGTCTTAAGGAGCTATATGCAATCTCTATATATCACAGTGTTCTTTTTTTAATACATATAAAGAAAAGATCTACTATTAATGGATGAACAGTAGACGATCCGTTATCATTAACGTCATCTGCATCCGGCACAACGTCCTTACGAAATCGTTCATCCGGCTTCATCCAAGATGAACCTGTTACCGTTTCTTCCAGTGATAACAGAAAAAAAAAACGGGATGCTTACCTAGACATAAATCATCTCATTATTGTGAACATCCCTAAAATGTTATCATAATCATCAAAACAAGAAATCATCGGAAGAAAATAAAAAAAAAAAAAAAGTACTATAGGTTTACTGTAATAGGTAAAATAAATAATAGTTGTATAGTGCTGTATGTAAAACGTATAGCACAGTACACTACAGTAATAAAGACAGAGTATTAGTGCGTTATGTATTATACCTGCATGGTTTGTTAAACTATGTATATAACAGTGTTTAGGGTGCAATTGCCTGTAAAGTATAGAAAAGTCATTTAAACATCATGGTAACATTACTCAGATATATATATATATATATATATATATATATATATATATATATATATATATATATATATATATATATATATATATATATATATATATATCTCTCTCTCTCTCTCTCTCTCTCTCTCTCTCTCTCTCTCTCTCTCTCTCTCTCTCTCTCTCTCTCTCTCTATATATATATATATATATATATATATATATATATATATATATATATATATATATATATATATAATCAAACCTCTTTCATCATCCATACTCATCTGATATTTGTTCTTCCTCTCTCTTCCCCTGTTCTTAATAGTCCGTGGACTGAGGGGGCTCACCTTGCGCACACCCCCCCCCCCTTAAAATTGACAAAAGTGCATTTAGGTCGTAGCTTTTGATCCATATTTTCATTTTTTTAATGTTCCCATTGAAAAAATAGGGACTCACTACCACTCCTCGGCCACTTTATTTGATGACATCATCGAATTTTGCAGCTGCCAATTTTGGGGTAGGGGAAACCTAATTACACATAACTCCAGACTGAATGGTCAGAGAAAGATAAATGACATATCAAAATGTTTGCTTTGGGCCTCTATAACAGATAAAATAGACAATTTGCAATTATGTTTAATAATTAGATCACCAGAGGTCAAAAGGTCACCAAATTTGGGGTCAAGTGAAAATTTTAGGCACCTCCATAAATGTAACCCCAGGACCAGCCAGACCAATATCTGATGACTTTTTCTGCCTTATTTTATCTCTAAAGACCTCAAGAAATAGAATGATACCCATTAAGTGTACTTATTGGCTAAATCATGGAAATGAGATGTTATGTAAAAAAAAGTCAATTTTCAAATTTGTCGCTTTTTTTGCCTCAAAATCGTAAAAACTGATAAACCTCATAACTCTTCTTATAGAGGGGCTACAGAAATTATTTTGGTGTGTTTCCCTAGGTTTTGGGGGTCAGAGAATCCAAAATAAGCATTCTCAACAATGTCAACTAATTACCTCATGCTGGAATTCAAGATGGCCACCACTCTGGACGCCGTAATTTTGAATTGGCTATAACTCCTCCATGAATGCAGCAAGAGAGATAATATTCGTGTCCTCACCCAGGTTCTTGAGATCACAGCATCCAATAAAGGCAGTCTCAACAAGTCTGTCAGTAAATTTGGGGAAAGTCACTTAAATCAACAACAGAAATGCTTTATTTGAAGGTCACGACAATCATGAATGAAATACAATAAAACTGTACATGAATGTACAATATACTCATATGATGCAAGACCTCATTGGAAAAATTCACACTGTGTTGCTTTGGACTACAGAAAAAAGTCAACCTATGCAAGGTATAAAGTTTGATAGTCTACTTGGGTACCTTTAGGTCCACTTTTAATTAATGGAAAGGCAATTATTGGAAATATCTTGTGATACAAGGGAGGTCCTTGGTCCTTCGACCCTGAAATCTACCATCTTGTTACTTGAAACTTTCTTAGTCCAAGTCGGACCCACTACCATCACTTTCATAGTCATCATCAAAATTTCCATCACTTCTATTGTTTTCATCAAGGCTTTCATCATCAGACGTCTCAAGTATATCAGCCATACCTGTAGGAAGTGCAGTTCCCTTGAACCAACAGGGTTCTAGATTTCCATCATTCATTATCCAACCATGATCCACAGCTGGATGAGAGACCTCAGGTTTGGGATAATGGGCACGTTTCCATATTGCAACCTGATAGTTCACCTCCTGATTTGCTCATTTAAACACTCTTGGTGGCTGAAGAGATGAAAGATCAACATTCTTCTTTGAATCCAGCGACTGCCCACTGCACTTTAACTCGAGCATTTGTTATCGAAGCTGGTCAACCTCCTTTGTCTTAGTTTTGGCAGAATACATGGTACAGGTGAAATCCTCAAGAGCAAGGAATATTTCATCGGTTACCTCCCATGACTCCCCTAGGCAACTGAAGACCTAAATGCACTTTTGTCAATTTCAAGGGGGGGAGGGGGTGCAAGGTGAGCCCCCTCAGCCCACGGACTATAACTTCCCACTACTCTTCTCTACGCCTTAACCTCCAAGAACAACAAAAAATAGTTATGTTCTTTTACAAGTGAAACGGAAGAGATGTCACTGGAGACATCCTTCCCTGTTTCTCATAGCTAAGTGAGATACTTTTTTAATTGGAGAGACACAGAGGGAAACGATTTTTATTCTCTTATGGATCAGCCATCAGGAAATAATTCTTTATATATATATATATATATATATATATATATATATATATATATATATATATATATATATATATATATATATATATATACATATGTATATATAATATATATATATATATATAAAGAGAGAGAGAGAGAGAGAGAGAGAGAGAGAGAGAGAGAGAGAGAGAGAGAGAGAGAGAGAGAGAGAGAGAGAGAGGTGGTACTACAAATATATATATATATATACAGAGAGAGTGAGAGAGAGAGAGAGAGAGAGAGAGAGAGAGAGAGAGAGAGAGAGAGAGAGAGAGAGAGAGAGAGAGAGAGAGAGAGAGAATTATATAATGCAATTAAGGTGATAAAAAACATTGAATGATGAGATAGAATTCTTTTAGTTTGACGATGATGTAAAGTTTAAAAACTTCAAAAACAACAACAACCAATGCAGCCATTACTAGTCCACTGCAGGACAAAGGCCTCAGACGTGTCCTTAGTCATGTTTGAGGTTTATCCTGTTTTCACCACCACGTTGGCCATTGTAGATTGGTAATGGTGGAAGAAATAGCATGGGTGGCCCTTACTGGTACAGCTTTCCTGATCATAGTGATACACAAACCCGCTCTTGAATGGCAAAGGCAAGGGACAGTGTCTTTGCCCTATCGACTAGGACAATGCCCTATAGACTGACCATATATGCATATGATCAGCGCCCAAGCCCATCTCCACCCAAGCTAGGACCAAGGAAGGCCAGGCAATGGCTGCTGATGACTCAGCAGATAGACTTATAAGCTCCCCCAAACCCCCATCCTTAGCTCACATGGATGGTGAGGCTGCAGCGACCAAAGAAACTAACGAGCTTCAGCGAGACTCGAACCGCAGTCTGGCGTTCACCAGTCGGGGACGTTACCACATCGGTCACCAAAATCCACGTCAAGGTATCCACACTCAGAAAGCTATAACGAATAACAAAATGACTATGAATAGTATTTTTTTCTTACAAAACAATGAAAAATACAATGACGATGCTGGATCCCTCCTGAATCCTAACAATGCAAGAAACGTTACGGTGAATTTTCCAATGCCGAACTACGTGAGAAACATCCTGAGGCCGATACTCGACCTTCACGATCTCTCGTGGTTTTATAGACGATGTAAAAGCTACAAAAGGAGTTTTACAATGAAGGAACTTTACATTGAAGAAACAGAGTCCTCCTTAACTTTAAGGCCCAGCAAAAAAAAAAAAAAAAAAGCTTATAATAAAAACTGAAATAAAGGAATAGCAGGAATTTTGCAATGTAGATGAAGGATTTTTATTAATGTAAAACAATATGTTAGTAAATTCTACAATAATACATATGTTAAATAAATCCATAATGAATATTTTAATGAAAAAATTCGAGCCTGTTTTGTTACAAACAACAACGAAGAAATAGTCAAGACAAAAATATAACATCATAAATAATACAGTGAAAATCCGTGGTCGTAATTAGTTATAATCATCTTCCCTATATAACAAAGAGCAAGTACATATATATATATATATATATATATATATATATATATATATATATATATATATATATATATATATATATATATATACATATATATATATATATATATATATATATGTATATATATACATACATATATAAATATATATATATATATATATATATATATATATATATATATATATATATATATATATATATATATATATATATATATATATATATACATATATATACATATATATATATATATATATATATATATATATATATATATATATATATATATATACATACATATATATATATATATATACATATATACACACATATATATATATATATATATATATATATATATATATATATAT
>NC_090749.1:69052333-69064833 GCF_036898095.1 Palaemon carinicauda
ACAATATGTAATGGTGATGAAAACTGGTTATATACCAGACATGAATAAAGAAAGACAAGTCTGATTCCTTTATTCTGCAGTGGACAAGAAACAGCTGCATCTGTTGTTGTTGTTTTTGTTGTATTAAGCATGTTCACCCTTTAACAAATGTCAACATCGATAAATATGGCTAAAATCAAACATGAGAGGTATTCTCTTTTATCATAATTTAACATTTTGAGCCACAAAGACGGCAAAATGGGTGCTTTTTACATTTTATTTTTTAATATGACCAAAATAATGAAAACACTGCATAAAAAAAAGTCTGAACACTAATAATAGCTTATTCAGCCTCAGAGATATATATATATATATATATATATATATATATATATATATATATATATATATATATATATATATATATATATATATATATATATACATATATATATATATATATATATATATATATATATATATATATATATATATATATATATAATGTAAAGACTACTTTAACTGCACCCTAACATTAGATTATGTCTACTATGGCTGATGCTCAAAGCGAAACTGAGAGTGTTACTGAGTGATTTGTGTCCTTGAGCAAATCTGTGAAAATTATATTGGGTTGCAACACACTGACCCTAAAATGCACTCTTATCTAATACTGCATATCAATTTTGGATGTCTATATTTATTCGGTTTAACATCATTACTTAATCTTAATAAATCTACTTTAGAGCTTTTCATACTAAGACCAAGTTAACATTAATTATTATGCCAGGTACCTATATGCTGTCTTGATTTTCAGAATTCTGAACTTTTTTTCTGTCAAATCTCCATCACTCATGAAAAATTGTTAAATTACCACCTGGGGGTAATTCATCCCAAATTTCAGAACCTCTGCTCTACATAAATGGAGGATTGGGACATTTGATTCCATGTGGATAGCTCATTGAATGTATTTTAAGTGTTCATTATGATAACTGTTGTGATATAATTTCCATAGTTTAATTATTTGAGTGCCTATTATTTGTAAGGTAAGTCTGGATATTGAAAAAAATTACTTAGCACTGCTATAATTTCCAGAGTAAAATTATTATGAAACGGATCATTATTTGTAAGGTAAGTCCGGATGTGGGGAAAATTCCGTAGCTGTGCTATAATTTCCGGAGTAAAATAATCATGAGACTGACCATTATTTGTGAGGTAAGCCCGATTGTGGGAAAAATAACTTAGCTGTGCTATAATTCCACATTAAAATAATGATGAGACTGACCATTATGTGTGAGGTAAGTGTGGATGTAGGAAAGATTCCAAAGGAATTTTTGAAAGGAATAATTAGGACGATCAAAGGAGATAAAATTATATTGGTCACCATAAGAGCAACACGAGACAATTAAAGTGATATTTCAAAATAATAAAGCAAAAGAGATAACAAAACAGATAGAGGAACAGTAAAGAAAGTTTAGAGAAGGAAGAGAGTGAGTAAGTAAGTGAGCTTGGATGGAGCTGGGAATATATGATAATATTCATACAAATATAATGTGGATGGAAGTACAAATGCATTAGTCAACTCAAGTGCCATATGGTGATGACGTGCCCCTAGGAAAGCTTTGGGGGATATAAGGAGGCAAGATATTTGCCAATGACCTATATAAGAGGATTATCCCTTTCAGCTCTGCACGTTAGTCTCTCTCTCTCTCTCTCTCTCTGTTTACACACACACACAAACACACACACTTTATATATATATATGTATATATATATATATATATATATATATATATATTTATATATATATATATATATATATATATATATATATAAATATATATATATATATATATATATATATATATATATATATATATATATATATATATATATATATATATATATATATATATATATATATATATATATATATATATATATTCTACAGAGTTTATTTGGACAGTTACGATTCTAATATATCATTCAGATAAAAAAGGCAAAAAGATGAACATTATTATAATAAAATGAAAACCATAATTATCAAGACTCTACATTCATATAAAAATCTATCATCTAATTCTAAAACTCGTTTACCCTCGGAGGGAAAACCAGGCATTTGGAGTAAGAAAGAAAATACGATTGGGGAGGGAAATAAAAAGCACAAACAATTTCAAGCATGAAGGAAATTAGTCAGATACAAACGCGTTTTCATGCCAGAACCTATTATCCTTCAGAGGATAGAGCTAGTAATACGAAAAAAAGAAAAAAAAATCTAGCATGAACGAAAATAAACTCGACCAACACGTAGACTTGCCTAAGGGTGTTTTTTTTGGGGGTGGGGGGGTGGGTCAAATTGGGAAGGTGTAGTAGGGGTTAAAAACCTTCATTGAAATAAACCTAAAGTAGCACTCTACATATAAAGTCCTTCCTCAAGTAATAACCATTAGTGTTTCTCAAAGTCATAATTAGAAAAAAAAAATGTGTTCATTACAGTCTTCCACTGTCTCTTGGGTTAGAGTTCTCTTGCTTGAGGGTACACTCGGGCATACTATTCTATCTAATTTCTCTTTTGTTAAACTTTTCATAGTTTATATAGGAATTATTTATTTCAATGTTGATACTGTTTTTGAAATATTTTATTTCTCCTTGTTTTATTTCCTTACTGAGCTATTTTCTCGGTTGGGGATCCTGGGCTTTTAGCATCCTGCTTTCCCAACTAGGCTTGTAACTTAGAAAGTTTAATAATTCTCCCAAGTCTTTATGAATAACTAGTCTGCTTGATGACCCTCCCCCCCCCCCCTAGCGCCTCCCCCTATTGCCGATTTATGAAATATAGATTAACTTCGTAATTATCAAATTTATCGTTTAGTTTTCACAAACTTCAAGTCACCTTAGGGTAGGCTATAAGTATTTTTCCGATATTTTATGTTCCCTTTTTGGGCTCAAGCCATGGCGTCCTGATGGAAGGTTCCTTTTTGGTAGCTTCCTTGGGTATATAACTACTAAGATATTCCCAGAGAATTTAACCACAGGTTATCACAGAATTCTAACTTCTGGAGCGAGTATCCTAAAGGTTTCCCTTTTAAGACATCGTATATCAACAGGGGACGCATGTATTAACGCGCCACATAGCTATCTACACCCCGAACAGAGTTAACACTTCGGTGTGTAAGGGCGGAGAATAGCTGGGAGCCGTTCCACAGCTAATCTCGTCCGTGGCTACTTTTGGTACTCGAGACGTAAACAAACGGGCGCCATTGCTAAATGACGTCACGTCCGTCCTCATCCTTCTGCTAGTAGCTCGCCTATCTTAGACGGATTTTCCCTACGCTCTTTTTATCTAACTGCATCTTCGTCATGTCGCTACCTTCGGCCTCGCCTTCTTCTGGAAAGTTGAGTACAAGGTTCCAGTATTGTTTAATTAAGCTCTGACCGTAAAGTAAATTTTACTTTTCGAGATATTTGATGTTTTGTGGCAGAGCTGTGCCTCAACCGGACCCGCCATTTTATGGCGTCGTTGTTGTTCTGCATGCCTTATTTAGTTAGCCTCAACAACGCTTTCCGGCCTTATTAACTAATCGATACTATTAGTTTATTTAGTCTTCATAGCTAGGAACTTTTTATATCGTGTTTTGACGCTTTTTTATCGGTCATCGACTGACCCCATACCAGTTGGCTACTATAGCCCCCAGGCCAGAGCGCCTATATCAGTATTCATGCATGATATTTATCAGTGATCCTAGGCTTATTTATGAAGATAGTGGCATTATTTTACAATACTATTGACTGTGATGCAAGTGTTTTCGCCTTCAGGGACCTTATAAGAGACAGGTTAGATAGTGTGTCTTTCTAACCTAACCTACATGTAGGACCCCTATATGCTTCCTTCATCCCCTGCCTTAGGGCATCCCCTCTGTGTAGCCTTGCTCCCCCTACCACGTAAGGGGATCAAGCTCATATCAGAGTATATTATTGCCTCTCTGTCCTCCCTAAGGGAATGATCCCCCCTTAGGGTTGTGTCCGAGAGTGAGGAACGGCTAGTCCTTCCTCTATTGCTGGGGCTAGGTCTCCGACCTTTCCTGCAATAGCAATACGTCTTCCATCCTTCCTAGTACAGGACGTACATCCCTGCTCTAGGTTAGGTTTTGGAGGGGTTAGTTATGTTCATTGCTGAAACGATACCCATGCACCATTTTCAGTCAAGCTGCCTTACCTTAGGCTAGGGAGTGTCCTCCCTTCCTCAGTGGCCGCTCTGGTACAGAACCCCCTCCATGGAAGACCCTTCTCTTCTCCCCTCCCCACCTATCTCTTGTATGGCCTAGACTATACTTAGGTTAGTCTATACCCATCTGTCCCCTGTCCTACAACTCCTCCTTAGGGTGGAGTGATAGGGCTACCTTGAGCTTCTGTGTGCAGTCCGCTCTGGTACATATACCCTTCATAGTGTCCTATGGGGTTAGCCACTGGATGCATTCTGTATGCAGGGGTTTCCCCCCCCCCCCCCCGCTCTTGGGTGTCCCCTAGCCCTCCCTTGGGCTACCTTAGCTCCCGGTCCTCTGCGGCCCCTGCTTCTGGGTGATAGGGTCAACCTCTATCATGGGTACACCCACTCAGGCGGGATGTCTGGGGGTCCGTGGCCGGACCCCTACATCCCTCCTTCTGTCTCTTTCACTATCCGGGTGCCGGTCCCTTGCCGCCTCCACTGTCGGTGATACCCACCTCCTACCTTGGTGACTCATCCCTTAACCTCTCGGCCGCCAGTCCTCCGTGTGCCGGGGGACTGCCCCCGGCTTCCAGCCGATGGCTCTCCCTCCTTCCTCATAGCTTGGTCGTCCGTCCGCCGGCCGGCCCCCGGAGTGCCGGCATCCGACGCCGGCAGTCCGGTTCTGCTATAACCATCCTTGTTCCTGTCACCAAGCCGGCAACCTCCGGCTGCCGGAGCTGCCGCTTCCTCCGCCGCTGTGCCGGCGGCCGCCACCCTGGTATTACTCTTGACTTCTATATTGTCTGTCCTAATGCCAGAAACTCTGCTGGAGCGGCCTCCGGCATGCCGGCGGTCTGCCGGAACCTTCCGGAGGCGTCAAGGCGACTTGCACCCCCTTCTACTAGCTATCATCTGATATTGATAGCCCTACACTGCAACCAGATGACTTGTTTACGTAAATGGATCGGTATCTTATTACCGTTCTATTGGTAATCATGCTGACTTCTTGCATATCACAGATTTCCAGCATGCTGTGTGTATCTTAGCACGGCAAGTTGCCGGAAACCGTTACCCTATGGGATCTTTTAGTACCCTATTCTGGAACTGAGTGACCTCAGTCCCAATCTTATATCCTTGACAATTCCCAATAGAATTCTATCTGCCCTACGGACTTTCTATATTGAATTCTATCCTGTGCCTTCGGTCACTTCGGACTGTCCACGGATGAGGGTTACGGTAACCAGCCGGGCGGGATGCACGGAGTATGTACCTATCCTATCTCAGCCCTTCCTCTGTGCATCACACCCTTTATCAAGTTAAAATTAATGATTAATATTAACTTTAGTTTAAGAGTCATTCCTATGCCCCCCCCCCCCCATACTCATTTTCTCTTTCTTTTACAGGAGGAGCAGATGAAGTGTGATTACGACTTCTGCGCCGTCAAACGCCCGCACTTCTACGGGCATACAGCGTGTAGGACCCACGCCCCTTGTGCCAACAAGAAAGGGGATTTGAAGTTCTGGGACCCGCAGAACTGTATGGTCTGCCAGGATTGCCTAGTCGATGCCTTTCATAATCCTCCTTCAGCGGAGGTCAGGGACACTTCTCGGGATAAGCTACGCAAGTGGGTGCGTGGCTTCCAGAAGAACGCCACTGGACCATACCTGGCCACTGAAGAAATGAGGTCCCTTCTGTTCCCAAAGGCCTCCCCCGATTCTGTGGTGCCCAAAGAACTGATCCCCACTGTCCAGATCACAGTGGAACCAGACGTAGTCATGGCCCAGTCCATGCACGAGTGCCACCTGGATTCCGAGAACGACGAACATATGTCGGATATTTCGGAGGGCACGGAGAAGACCCTTATGGCTCAAGGTGCGGAAGAGGAAGAGGACCAGGTGGATTACACCGAGTCGGAGCAGGAGGTCGCTCCGCCTTCCATCACCGTCCCTACTCCTACACCGACGGAAGTGTCTCTCCCGTCTACCTCCGCTAACCCATTCCATCTGCCCAAGAGATGTTCCGGATGATCAAAGCCATTATGGACGACAGGCTTAAGGAAACTCACGAGTTCATCAGGTCCATGAAGGGGTCCAAAGAACCGAAGAAGATCTCGGTTAAGGATCTCCCTGCATGCTCACATGCCAACCCCTGGAGGTATGCCGAGCATATGGTTATCGCGACCGGCAGGATCTTTATCAGCGATAAGATCGGCACGGTCCCCCTGGAAGATGTGGAGTTCTTCCCAAACTTTGAGGCTTACCCGGACTGTTACGTCCGGCTTCGTTCTGAACCTGCCTCTAAAGAAGAGACCGAACCCAAGGAGGAGATAGTGTTCGATCTCTCGAAGGCCCAGGCTATGCTAGCCACCGCATTTAAAAGTAGGGGTTTTACCTGCTCTAAGCTTCCGGCCCTGAGCAAGAAGCACCCTACTTACGTCGCACCCGACGATGCAGTCCTTCCCTTCATGGAAAAGGCCTTCGCTGCGTGCCACAAGGCTGTTGAAGAAGGAAAACCCTGCCCTGCACTGGAGGAGTGCAGACCCTTCTCCATAGTAACTCCCCCCGACGCTCGACACTGGAAGGATATCCAGCATACATTCGTGGTGGGAAAGCTAGATCCTGACGTAGCCGGACGTCAGTTTAACGAAGATCTCCCGAAACTCAACGACCACCTCCTTCGTCGGGAACAAGATACGAAGGAGAGGCTTGCAGCATCCATGTCCCACCAGGTACAACTTGATATCATGGCTTGTGACACCAGAGTCCCAGACCACTACATGGTACTCGCCAAATCCCACATGGCAACCCTGGTGAAGGATTTGTATCACTTCATGAAGGCTCGGAGAGCCTGTCGAGAATTCGTGTTCTCAGGTGCCACTGTGAAACACGAACCCCGGAGGCTGATTTCCTCCAACATCTGGGGTAAGCACCTCTTTCCCTCTGACCTCGTGAAAGAGATCACCGACAAGGCCGCCACGGAGAACAGGAACCTTCTCCACAAGTGGGGCATGTCGAAGAAGAGGAAATCCTCCCAGTTCGACGGACCTCAACCTAAGAGGAAATCCTCCAAGCAGAAACCCCAGCAACGTCAACAGAGACGGCAGTTTCCGGGACCCGCTACTGCCAAAGTGGCAGATCAGCCACAGCAGACCTTTCAGCTGGTCACCCAACCGGTCTTGTCACAGTCGCCGGTTTTCACCCCTGCTTTCGAGCAACAGACGACTACCTTTCGTCCCAAAGGTAGAGGCTCAAACAGAGGTGCAGGCAGAGATGCATCTCGCCGTCCCTCCAGAGGCAGAGGAGGAAGGGGAGCTAGCGTCCGAGGCAGTAAACCCTCGGGACACCAGAAGCAATGAAGTGCTTCCGGTGGGAGGAAGACTCCGCCAATTCCAGGATCGTTGGACCTTCGATCCCTGGGCGCACAGCATCGTCAAGAAGGGTCTAAACTGGAGTTGGACTCAACCACCCCCAACCTTCCAGCAATTCTTCCAACAATCAACCCCCCTTCTGGAAGAATATGTCCTAGATCTCTTGAACAAGAAGGTGATAAGGAGGGTAAAGTCCACCAGGTTCCAAGGGAGACTGTTTTGCGTCCCCAAGAAAGACTCCGACAAACTCAGAGTCATTCTGGACTTATCCCCCCTCAACAAGTTCATAGCGAACGACAAGTTCAAGATGCTGACTCTTCAACAGATAAGGACCCTTCTGCTTCGAGGTTCTTACACGGTCTCCATAGACCTGGCGGATGCCTACTGGCACGTTCCAATGAACCATCACGCTTCCTCCTACCTAGGATTTCGACTACAAAGGAAAAGCTACGCCTTCAGGGCCATGCCCTTCGGCCTCAATGTGGCCCCTCGGATCTTCACAAAGCTGGCGGACGCCATAGTACAACAGCTCCGCCTCCGGGACGTCCAGGTGATGGCCTACCTCGACGATTGGCTAGTCTGGGCTCCATCGCCCGAGGATTGTTTAAAATCCTGCAGCAAAGTCACCCAGTACCTAGAACACCTGGGATTCAAGATAAACGTGAAGAAATCTCGCCTCTCTCCAGCTCAGAAGTTCCAATGGTTAGGAATCCAATGGAACCTTCAGTCACACCGCCTTTCCATCCCCCAGAAGAAAAGGAAGGAAATAGCAGGGTCTGTCAAGCGACTACTGAAATCCAAGCGGATCTCAAGACGCCAGCAGGAACGAGTTCTAGGCTCTCTACAGTTCGCCTCAGTGACAAACCCGGTGCTTCGTGCACAGCTAAAGGATGCCGCGGGAGTCTGGAGACGTTCTGCATCCATCGCTCGAAGAGACCTCAAGAGACGGCTCCCAAACAGACTTCGACTTCTCCTCAAGCCGTGGTTGGAAGCAAAGGCCCTGAAAAGGTCCATTCCTCTTCAACACCCACCTCCATCACTCAACATCCACACGGACGCTTCGCTGGAGGGTTGGGGAGGTCACTCCCACCAAAAACAGGCTCAAGGCACATGGTCTCCCCTATTCAAGACGTTTCACATCAACATCTTGGAGGCCATGGCGGTCCTTCTAACTCTGAAGAAACTCTCCCCGCCTCCCTCGATCCATATTCGTCTAACCCTAGACAACTCGGTGGTAGTTCGATGTCTCAATCGCCAAGGCTCAAGATCGCCCCAGATAAATCAGGTGCTTCTGACAATCTTCCGTCTGGCAGAGAAGAAGAAATGGCACCTGTCTGCAGTTCACCTACAAGGATTCCGCAACGTGACGGCGGACGCTCTATCTCGGACAAGCCCGATAGAGTCGGAATGGTCTCTAGACGCAAGATCATTCTCCTTCATCTCTCACCAAGTCCCAGAACTTCAGATCGATCTCTTCGCAACGAGCGACAACAATCAACTTCCTCGGTATGTGGCCCCGTACGAGGACCCCAAGGCAGAAGCAGTGGACGCCATGTCACTGGACTGGAACAGATGGTCCAAGATCTACCTGTTCCCTCCCACCAACCTTCTGCTGAAAGTCCTCTCCAAGCTGATAACCTTCAAAGGGACAGCGGCCCTAGTGGCTCCCAAGTGGCCCCGGAGCAACTGGTAACCCCTGGTCCTGGAGCTGCAGCCCACGCTGATCCCTCTCCCGGGCCCAGTTCTCTCCCAAGACTTCCTCGAGGAATACAAGACCGAATCCACAAGACGTCAATACTAATCATCTTGGAGAAAATGGGTCTCATTCGTCAAGGCAAAAAATCCTAAGGAAATCACCATTGATTTCTGCATGTCCTTCTTTATTCACCTTCATGGACAGGGATTAGCAGCCAATACGATCTCTACTTGCAAATCGGCCTTGACTAGACCACTGTTGTATGCCTTCCAAATTGATCTGTCCAGCGACATCTTCAATAAACTGCCGAAAGCATGCGCTCGTCTACGCCCAGCACCCCCACCGAAACCGATCTCCTGGTCATTGGAAAAGGTGCTCCATTTCGCCTCCAACTTGGATAATGATTCATGCCCTCTCAAGGATCTGACTCAGAAAGTTATATTTCTCTTTGCTCTTGCTTCAGGAGCCCGAGTCAGCGAAATAGTGGCATTGTCAAGAGAAGAGGGTCACATCCTGTTTACTGATTCAGGAGACATTACCCTCTCCCCGGATCCGACGTTTCTCGCCAAAAACGAATTACCCACCAAAAGATGGGGCCCCTGGAGAATATGCCCCCTGAAGGAAGATGCCTCTCTATGCCCAGTAGAGAGCCTCAAGGTCTATCTTCGCAGAACTTCGAACTTTGGTGGAGGCCAGCTCTTCAAAGGAGAAACATCGGGCAGCGACCTGTCACTGAAACAACTAAGAGCGAAAATCACCTACTTCATTCGCAGAGCGGATCCTGACAGTACACCCGCCGGTCACGATCCTAGAAAAGTTGCATCGTCTCTGAATTTCTTTCAGAGTATGGACTTCGAAAGCCTTAAAAGCTTCACAGGCTGGAAGTCCTCGCGTGTTTTCTTCAAACATTATGCGAAACAAGTGCACGAAGTCAACCATTTTGTGGTAGCCGCAGGTAGTGTTATGAAACCTGCACCTAACTCTGCATAGAACAGCGAGTTACTTGGGACTCTAACTCTTCGGGTGCCTATGTTGACCCTCGAGCGATACGTAGTGATGTCGAAAACACTTAGTGCTTTCTTATAACTGTTCTTATCCCAGGTGAAATGTCATAGTCGTCACACAAGTGCCGCATGCCTAGAGCATGATGTGTTTTAATTAAAGACTGACGTTCCTCGAGAACGAGTGCCTACTAATAAATTTGAAATTCCCTTTCAGATTCAAGAGCAAGTCTTTATTACTATGTACATTATAATTTACTGTAAATTAACTTTACTTATTACTGCAATTCATTTAATTTTCTGCAATTGTGAAATCAAATTCCTATTTTATTACTTGTGCGTCTCAATCCGCTCCTACTTATACTATGAAATACATGCCTGTCATAGTTTTATTATCCCCTTCCCTATGGTTCATGGAGATACTAAGGTCCTAACCCTTATTATATATTCACCTTTGCAATGTAATATTCCAATACGAATACTTACTCTTCATACCCTAGAGACGAAACTATCCTTCTCTACATACAGTGTCCAACCACCACTTGTCTGCCTTCGAGAATGTTCCGATACGAATGCCAACCATTCAGTCTCGTCTCCAAGTTCTTCAGGTTCTTCTAGCAAGGTGAATAGCCCTTGTATAACCACTTTGATCTCGGCATGGCCCGTGGGAACTTCACTGCCAAGGGGGGCAGGAAGATTCTTCCCTACGGTTCTTTTATTAAGATTACTATGCTACATTGTTCAAAGCCCTTGGCACTTACCCAATAGGGGAAAATCTACCACGGTATTCTTCCATCAGGACGCCATGGCTTGAGCCCAATAAACGGATTTTGAGCGAAGCGAAAAATCTATTTTTTGATGAGATAGCCATGGCGTCCTGATGGACCCTCCCTGCTACTTCGTCCAGTTTTTAGGTCCCACCCTGCTCTGCTGTATCATGGTGATCGGCAAGCAACTGGCTTCAGGATGAGGACGGACGTGACGTCATTTAGCAATGGCGCCCGTTTGTTTACGTCTCGAGTACCTAAAGTAGCCACGGACGAGATTAGCTGTGGAACGGCTCCCAGCTATTCTCCGCCCTTACACACCGAAGTGTTAACTCTGTTCGGGGTGTAGATAGCTATGTGGCGCGTTAATACATGTGTCCCCTGTTGATATACGATGTCTTAAAAGGGAAACCTTTAGGATACTCGCTCCAGAAGTTAGAATTCTGTGATAACCTGTGGTTAAATTCTCTGGGAATATCTTAGTAGTTATATACCCAAGGAAGCTACCAAAAAGGAACCTTCCATCAGGACGCCATGGCTATTTCCCCCAAAAATAGATTTTTCGCTTCGCTCAAAATCCGTTTTTTCGATACTTTTCTTCTACAAATGGATCATTTTCATAGACTGCCAATCTATAAACACAGATCTTATTACAAGAGATAATTCCAGTTGAGTTTTAAACATATTTTTTTCTAGAATTCATTATTTTGTCTTTCAATATATACATTTGTTTATTCCTGAAATTTTGTAGTTTTTGACTTAATGCATCTTAGTCTAAGGTCATTATTCTTCAGTTTACTTTTCAAAGTATTTAATTTCTCTGTTTCATTTTACAAAGTATATGATTATCTATAGCATTAATTATTTCTCAATTTGCAAATAAAACATATTTTTCTCTATCGATATAATTCTTCATTCCACTTTATACGTAATTTACATTTTACTTATTCATACCATTCTACTTCCTCTATGTTATTCAGTAGTATATCCTCAAATAAACATTTTACTTATACATTCAATTCATTCGTTAATTTATCAACGTAAGCAACTCATGCACTCAAGATAATAAGAGATGAAAAACTGAACAATTTAAAGGATTACTTGGAGAAAGTAGTTTAATCCTCTTAGGACGACGGAGCTCAGCGTAGGTTTCATCTATTGCTTGATACCGCCAAAATCTGAAGCTCTTTCTGCCTAGTATTTTCTTTATACTTCTGCATTTATACACTCTTTTTTTTTTTGGGGGGGGGGCATGGGGGGGGGGGAAATTGAGCCTCGTCATCCTGATGGAAGTTCTTCAAAGGCCAGCTTTCTACTTGGGATATTTCTGTGAATGATATACCAGAGAGTTTTACCTGTAGAGGTATCACGGGGTTATTACTCCCGGAGCGAACATCCCAAGAGATATCGTGTATATAATAGGGACGTGTTTAAAACAAGTCAAGACTATTCTTCACTGCATAGAGTTAACCTTGTCTCTAAGGAT
>NC_090749.1:69091716-69094216 GCF_036898095.1 Palaemon carinicauda
GGAGAAGCATATGGAGATATGTAGGTTGATGTGAAGTTAGGAGGCATTGGGAAACTTTTTTTCTTCGCTTCGCTTCACATCGAGTGGTTTTCATGTCCCGTTTTTTTTTTTTTTTTTTTTTTTTCTTTGGATTAGAAATCAGTGAAGATTAATGAAGCTCTTCACATGCTGGCCACTCGGAAGAATTACTAGGCCGCAGCGATTCACTAGCCGCGTGCACTGCTAACCCGTGTGGTTACAACTTAGCGGCCTATGGAAACTGCCAGGCCTCTTGGGGAAAATCCACTCATGCGAAAACATGCCTCCTAACAAGCGGAAATTTTACCGTGCGAAAAAAATCCGTTCTTGTGAAGATATTTCTCCGAACAAGCGGAAATTTTCCCATGCGGAAATAATCCGCTCTTGTGAAGACATGCCTCCCAACAAGTGGAAATTTTCCCATGTGGTAAAAATCCTCTCTGGTGATGACATGCGTCATAACAAGCGGAAATTTAAGGTGCGGAAAAATTCCGCTCTTGTGAAGACATGCATCCTAAAAATCGGAAATTCTCCCATGTGGAAAAAATCCGCTCATATGAAGACATGCCTCCTAAAGGGCGGAAATTTTTACCGTGCGGAAAAAATCCTCTCGTGTGAAGCGAGCCTTATAGATAGGTAGTAAATTGGAAGTAATGAAGGGAAAGATGAGGAAATGTGCAATGGGATGTGAGGAAAGAAATTTCACAGTTTGAGATGAGTGAGAAGTGCTGTGTACTAGAAGAGCGTATTGGATGTTTACGATGATGTGGAAGTCGAAGGTTCAATAAGAGATAAGAAGCAATATAATTTGGAAGCTACTGTGCTGAATGATTTGGTGTTAGAAATTCGAATGGAATGTTTAGTGAATTATGTACCTTGCAATGAAATGAAAGATGTAGCGTGCGCAAACTCGTTAGTTTCTTTGGTCGGTGCAACCTCACCACCCTTGTGAGTTAAGTATTGGGGATTTGGAGGATGCTATAGGCCGTCCTAGTTCGTAGCTTGGGTGGAGAGAGGGCTAGGGAGATGATCATATGTAAATATGCCACACAAATCAATACCTATCATAAAGTTTAGTGTGATGATGAATGCGTTGGGAATTCGGCAGAACAGTGTGATAGGAAAGATATGAAATAGAATGAAAAAATTACTAATATTCTGATGTAACAAGATCCAGTGTTTGCTGTAATGGGGTTCGAGTAAAGGCAAGATATATTCTCTGATAAAGAAATTCTGATATGAGTTGTGATGTGAAAAACGCCAAATGTTCAAGATTCTGTGAAGAAAGGGAAAACATGTCGAACCAACAGTTGTAGGGGGAAACTCCACTAGTTCGATGAAATAATTTAAAATTATCGCTGCGTTGCAACTTGACCTATTTTCTGTCTACCATTTGCCCATTTATTTTCATCTAGAAGTATTTATTGAGGTTTTAGGATTTATTTTAACGATAGAACTAGTATTCTATAAGTTCTATATTATACTAGAGGGAGCTTGCGTATAACGGTTTTGTAATGTGGGTGTATCTTTAGTTGTGTTTTATTATTTATCTTTATCTTCCATTTGAATTGGAGAGACAGCAATATTATTATTATTATTATTATTATTATTATTATTATTATTATTATTATTATTATTATTATTATTATTAACCTTTTCACTGTGGCTCCATTCGGATCGTGTCCGTCCACCACAACGGCAAGATTTAGGAAAAAAATAACTTAAGGTAAATGTTTTTATATAATTACTATTATTATAATTATTAAATGCTAAGCTACAACCCTAGTTGGAAAAGCAAGATGCTATAAGCCCAGGGGCCCCAACAGGGAAAATAGCCCAGCGAGGAAAGGAAACAAGAAAAAATAAAATATTTCAGGAATAGTAACAATATTCAAATAAATATTTCCTATTTAAACTATAAAAACTTTAAGAGAACAAGAGGAAGAGGAACTAGATAGAAAAATGTGCCCGAGTGTACCCTCAAGCAGGAGAACTCTAACCCAAGACAGTGTAAGACCATGGTACGGAGGCTATGGCACTACCCAAGAATAGAGAACAATGGTTTGATTTTGGAGTGTCCTTCTCCTAGAAGAGCTGCTTACCATAGCTAAAGAGTCTCTTCTACTCTTACCAATAGGAAAGTAGCCACTGAACAATTACAGTGCAGTAGTTAACCCCTTGGGTGAAGAAGAATTGTCTAGTAATCACAGTGTTGTCAGGTGTATGAGGACAGAGTAGAATCTGTAAAGGATAAGCCAGACTATTCGGTGTCTGTGTAGGCAAAGGAAAACAACTGTAACCAGAGAGAAGGGTCCTATGTAGTACTGTCTGGCCAATCAAAGGACCCCATAACTCTCTAGCGGTAGTATCTCAACGGGTGGCTGGTGCCCAGGCCAACCTACTACCTACATACTACTCTGGAAGAAAGACCATTAAATGCCGAATCCAGTGGTATAAAACAAATCTTGTGAAATTAACTGTA
>NC_090749.1:69099216-69121716 GCF_036898095.1 Palaemon carinicauda
TTATATATATATATATATATATATATATATATATATATATATATATATATATATATATATTATGTATATATATATAGGTGTGTGTTTGTGTGTTTGTTGTGTGTATGTACCAACAATGCCACGAGAGGCCATAAAAGAATCTATATTTATCCATATTGACTCATTAGGGGTAAATTGAATGAATTACTACCAATTGTGTCGCGTGGTGGGCTGGAAAATCAGGTAAAACTCGCTGGTAAGAGACTGATGTCTCGCCAGGTAAATCCTCGGACAGCTGGGTAGCGTCAGGTTCCAATTTCTTTTATGGCGTCTCATGGCATGATTGGTTTCGACCTGGCCTTTCATTAGAAGGGGCTAGCGTTCGATCCCAAGTATGATGAAGAAATTTATTTCTATTTGAACACGATGTTGTTTTTATATTTATCCATATTGACTCATTAGGAGTAATTTGAATAAATTACTACCAATTGTGTCACGTGGTGGGCCGGGAAATCGGGTAAAACTCGCTGGTAAGAGACTGATGTCTCGCCAGGTAAATCCTCGGACAGCTGGGTAGCGTCAGTTTCCGATTTCTTTTATGACCTCTCGTCGCGTGGTTGGTTTCGACCTGGCCTTTCATTAGAAGGGGCTAGCGTTCGATCCCAAGTATGAGGTAGAAATTTATTTCTATTTGAACTCGATGTTGTGTTGATATTTATCCATATTGACTCATTAGGGGTAATTTGATTGACTTACTACCAATTGTGTCACGTGGTGGGCCGTGAAATCGGGTAAAACTCGTTGGTAAGAGACTGATGTCTCGCCAGGTAAATCCTCGGACAGCTGGGTAGCGTCAGTTTCCGATTTCTTTTATGACCTCTCGTCGCGTGGTTGGTTTCGACCTGACCTTCCATTAGAAGGGGCTAGCGTTCGATCCCAAGTATGAGGTAGAAATTTATTTCTATTTGAACACGATGTTGTGTTGATATTTATCCATATATATATATATATATATATATATATATATATATATATATATATATATATATATATATATATATATATATATATATATTTAACTTTCATGTAACCGAAGGTTTAGAATTTCAGATATGAAAATTTAGTAATTTTAAACGAAATTTGGTAGAATAAAGTTTAAAACTATAAGATAATTTCCATATACCAGTATCATACCAGAATCCCCTCTGGTTTGCCTCAATACTTTTGAGAATACTTTGAATAAAGAAACTTAAAATTTTCTTTAATGAAAGGAATGTGTATAACTGATGGATTTTTTTGTTTAAAAAAAAATGGGCTTAAATGATTTAGATAACTGGACTTCCAAACTACTCGTATTTCACGAGGCAGTCGTTTATCAAGACCTTTTCTTCCAGAACCAACTCTACGGATATACTACGTCATATTTCACTGTCACACTATCTAATTTTATAGTTTCATCTTTCTTGTAAAAACCGTTTAATCGAATAGGTCTAATAGTGTTTTTGTTCTTGATTTTATTTATGTTCCTTTATGTACTAAAGTCTTCAATAACCTCTAATAAATTTTGAAGAAATATGAAAACTGAGTATGACTGGTATAGTTCCTTAACCAGTTTACGATATCTATTTTTATGTCCAACTCATATATCTTCAGAGACCTCACTACAAACAATAGCGATTCTTAAAAACATCAAACAATTTTAATGAATATATTGACTTAATCAATTATTATATTATTGTTTTTTTTTATTTCAAAGGATGTCTTTGATTTTATATATATATATATATATATATATATATATATATATATATATATATATATATATATATATATATATATATATATATATGTGTGTGTGTGTGTGTATTTATATATATATAGATAGATAGATAGATATATAGATATAGATAGATATAGATATATATATTATATATACATACATATATATATATATATATATATATATATATATATATATATATATATATATATATATATATATATATATATATCATACTCATACTCATACACGTACACCACACACACACACATACACACACACACACACATATATATATATATATATATATATATATATATATATATATATATATATATATATATATATATATATGTGTGTGTGTGTGTGTGTGTGTGTGTGTGTGTGTGTGTGTGTGTGTTTGGTTATGTAGTTCAGAAAAGTAACAATAATATATTCGAATATTCAAACTTCAATATACGTATTACATATCAAGTACGATATGTTGCTCACCTTCCATTGATTAATACTACGAGTAATTTTCATTAGGATTGAATTAAGAGTAAAATTTTCCAAAGGATATGAACACAAGCACAACTGTGAAGAAAAATCAGGATTTATAATTTCCTGCTCTATAAATAATGGTCAATTTTTAACCATCGGGAAAGAAATATACCAAGTTGGGAAGTAAATTTTTCGAATTCACTATAATAATCTCGCACCAATATCAAATATATACAAAGGTTATAATAGGGTATTTGAAACATCCCTGTCAGGAGATCTGTTGGACTGGGGTTCAAGCTCCGCTCAACCAAGATAGTTTCTTCTAGTGTCTGTAACCTCACCATCCTTTTCAACTAAGGATGGCGGGTTTTTTTGGGGAGCCTATAGGTATATCTACCTGTTGATTCATCAGGTGACATTGCCTGGCCCTTCCTGGTCCTAACTTGGGTGCTGATCATATGTATACTCTATATGGTCAATCTCTATGGCGTTGGCCTGCTAGTAAAGGCAATGTCACTGTCCCTTCCTTCTGCCATTAATGAGCGACCTTTAAGCTTGAGAATCTTGCTTATTTTGCTTCTGCAATTATAGACCTTTTTTATATGTAATGTAGAGAGAGAGAGAGAGAGAGAGAGAGAGAGAGAGAGAGAGAGAGAGAGAGAGAGAGAGAGAGAGAGAGAATTTAAACTGAGTATCTTTTAAAACCTTAAACCATGAAAATGATAAAGTATAGATTATATCTCTATCCAATATTCTGACTTAAAAAAAATATGGTATAATATGGTATAATATGATATAATATTAATATATAAAAGTATAACGAAAATGACATAGAAAAAATAATAGCAAAACGAAAAAATCCACCTTGAAAATCTTTCCTCAAATAAGTAGAAAATCACAGGAAATTTACAATGGCCAAGCAGTGGAAAAGATCCCTCAAAACATGAATTAGATTTCGAGCTCTCGTAAACCCGGGCTAATATTGAACTTGCTTCGATTTCTCCATCTTTATCGCATGTGCTCCACTAAGCTTTCTCAGCCTGATCATTCTTAGGGGATTTTCTTTTTTTTCCTTTTCATTTTTTGTACGATTTTTCTTACTTGAGTTACCTTCGCCTTTATTTGTGGTTTATGAAGGTAGGATTATTATTATTATTATTATTATTATTATTATTATTATTATTATTATTATTATTATTATTATTATTATTATTAAAATATATTATTGTTAATCATGTAGTTTACTTATTTCCTTTCCTCACAGGGCTATTTTTCCCTGTCGGAGCACTTGGTCTTATAGTTTCTTGCTTTTCCAGCTCGGGTTTTAGCTTAGCTAGTATTATTCATAATAATATTACTTGTGTACGCAATCAGTCAAAATAACGGGTAAATATTTAAATGGATATGCAAACATACGCCAACACACACTGATTTAACGTTTCCCACCTCCTCATTCTTTCCAAATTACAATATGGCACTTGTGCCTTCAAAGTATACCTCTCGGGATATCCCCTCTCACCAGAGCATGACTACTCCCTTTCCCCCTACCCGATGACAGAGATAAACCGAGTATTTATACGTCCAGCAATTTTGTTCAGTATGACCTGAAATCAATCAATCTATATAAATATATATATATATATATATATATATATATATATATATATATATGTGTGTGTGTGTGTATATATATATATATATATATATATATATATATATATATATATATATATATATATATATATATATATACAGGGAAATTGTTATTATTATTATTAATAATAATATTTTTGTTATTATTATTATTATTATTATTATTATTATTATTATTATTATTATTATTGTTGTTGTTTTTGTTGTTGTTGTTGTTGTTGTTGTTGTTGTTGTTGTTGTTATTATTATTATATTTATTTTTACTGTAGATTTATAGACTAGTGTATTCATATTGTGCAAAATCACTGTATTAAAAGAGAAGATGGAGACGTCAATGACCCTAATGATGTTACAAACCATCCGAATTCTACATACATACTTGCGAACATGTCGTGAGAGGTGGGTTTATTCAGTGTTGCTGGGAAATACCTATTTGTCTACACAAACGATAAAAATAATTTTGATTCTCTTCATTATTATTATTATTATTATTATTATTATTATTATTATTATTATTATTATTATTATGATTATTATTATTATTATTATTATTATTATTATTATTATTATTATTATTATTATTATTATTTGGTATTAAGAGTTTATATATCCCTCGTGTATTGAAAATCACGCAATTTCACACCATGGTCAGATAAGACCTTTTGGAATAGAGTGGAACCTCTTATCTTGAAATTTAAAACGACATATTACTCTTGTTTTTTTTATACCCGAAAGTTTTCATCATATAATGTTGTATTACTTAAGATATCATTACTATATTCTTTTTGGTCTATCAGAGACGTGGTTTATAGTGTGGGGTTTTGGGACACTTGTCAAGGAATCCATATTTTCCTCACTATGATCTAATACACACATTTCTACACGAGTCTCGGGCTACTTCGGCTATCAATCTTTCAAGGTATCTTTGCTATATACTGCCTAGATTGTTATGGACACTAATTATTTCTAGATCTCACTTAATAGGCTCATTAACGAAAGGTCTACTCACGGGAGACAGAATTGATGCAAAGAGAGTAGCATCATCTTAATATGCCGCAAGTTTGTTTTCTAGACCAAACCAGATACGTTTTAATAGGCTAATAACACTACCTTGAAGAACACCAGACATTACATTCGTATAGTCAATGTGGAACCCATCAAGGACTTTTTTTTGCCATTTATTGCTTAAATATTCAATAATGATGCTAAGAAAAGTTCAACTCTATCCCAATTGTTCAACTTTGAAATCAAGAGCGTTATGAATAACATGCACAAAATCAAAGGCAGTCGGACGATCTTCCTGACCACAATCAAGGGATTCCTGCACAGCACTGGAGGTTATGAGAAGGGCATCACATGCTTCAAGTCCTTCAAAAAGTCAAAATGCATAATAGGAACAGAGGCTTACTTTTAGAATACTTGTTTAGACGTTTTGCTAAAAGACATGACATTTTTTTAGGTATTATGGTACACTTAGTTATAGATATTGAACGGCAATCAGTTGGGTTAGCAATGTCACAAAAAAAAAGATTATCTAGTGAAATAACATTAAGAAATTTACAGTAAGGACAAAGAGGGCCACTGCTTGTCAGCTTGTGAAAAATAACTTGAAAGTTAAGCATCAGTGTTCAGTAAAAGTATTTAACTTTCCTGGTTTCTAAAATTTAAAGTAATTTAGTTAATTTAGCTTAAGAAAAACAGAATTGAGGAAGATTGAGTTTCTTATATATTTGCTAATTGTCAGATACGTCAGCCAAAAGTGTTGCGTTATCCTTTGGATAGTGAGTGACAGAGTCATTTGGTTCAAGAAAAGGAGAAACTGTGAAGTCTACCACAAAAAGAGAATGTTCAACGACAACACCTTTCATGTTATTTGGTCGTAACCTCAAATTCTATTCCTTTTTGCTAATAGGATTTTCCTGCCTTTTTCCAGATGAGCCCATATACAATTATATCTCAACCAGGGTTTGTTCTTATTTCGATATTTTAATACTCGAGATGTTGACCAGATTTTAATGAATGACCAATTGAAATACTTTAGATTTTATATGCATTAAAAGAGTATAACACTTCTGAGAAAAGTTGCTCTGTCTAAATTACTAACGAAACCAATGGCCTCAGGAATGGCCTCCCGTTTCCAGATTATTAGTTTCCTAAAACCTGGAAATAAACATCAATGACAAGTGCATTTTTCAAGAAACCAAAATTTCTGAACATAATAGAATAACAAACTGTCTGGATACACCATAATATTTTTTTTTCAATGAGGCGTATTTGCACCGATTCACAGCGATGCCATTCAAGCTCGGAAAAGTTTCCTGCTATCTGATTGGTTAGAATGATCTCGTCCAACCAATCAGCGATCAGGAAACTTTTCCGAGCTAAAGGGGCACCTTTGCTAGTCGGTGCAAATCGGCCTCACTTGAAAAGAATTGACTATAGATGATGGTGACGTATAGTCTTCACAATTTAATATGTAGATCTTGGTACTTTTATCTTTATTTCTCTTTATCTTTCACTTTTGAGTCCCACAGTACTTTGGCATCTATGAGTGATGCCTTCCTCTTTGACTTGTCGATCAGAGAGACGTCCGGTCGATGTCCTTATATCAACATGTCCGTCTTGATACTCTAGTCCCAGATTTTTTTAGTCTGATCATTTTTTTCATTACGTCTTGGGGTTGATGTCCGTACCATTTACTAGTGCATGGTGTTTGGTATATTACCCACAGACTGCAGAGGAAGGCCTTAGCCGCTGTATCATCTTGCGTTTTATAATGATTCTGAGCAAGTGCTGAACACTCTCTGGTAATATAGTTTCGGTTTTCTTATTATACTAGATATTTTCTGCCCTTTGACGAGAGGTTAGTTCCATTTATTGCTCCTTTGATAAAATCTAGTTCTCATCTCTATACTGTTAACCATTACCATAATTCCTTAAATAAATCCGTTTCTGAGGGTTTCATCTTGTTAACCCTTTATCAAAATTCCCCATGTCTCTTTCTTGAGTTCGCGTTATAGTCATTGTTATGTTTTCATTACTGGCCAGTTATTCGGTTAGTCTTGCGATTTAGCCAATCATCTACACTTGTCTGATGAGTACTTTTCCTCCTTGTCTGCGTGATATATATAGCCTGTCAATGTTTGCCCTTGGTTGCAGTGCTTAGCAAAGTTTTTTTTTTATTGTTAACTCCCCAAAAGGTTATGAAATGGAGTCAGTTTATTTATTTTTCTGTGTCTGTCTCTGGACAGGATTGGGTCAAATCTACTCCATTGATTTTGTAGATGATCCGATTTCTAGGTCCGTATTTGCTTTTTTCGACATCTACAGTCCGCATTTGAAAAGGGTGAGGTCCTGTCCATAGACTTCAGTTCAATGTTACAGTAGATTCATCCACGGTCAGCATATAAGAAAAGGAAGTGTTTCCTCCGTAGACTTCAGTGGAATGCTGGCAATATTAATTGGCAGAGGTCTGAAATCTCATTCTCATTATTATTATTATTATTATTATTATTATTATTATTATTATTATTATTATTATTATTATTATTATTATTATTTCCCTACCCATCTCTTAAAAATTCAAGGACAAGAATCTGTCTATATCTCATCAGCAAAACGTCGAACTGGCCATTTTCTTTCACTTTATCTCCTCATTAACGTTAGTTTTACTATTATTGTTATGAGGAAAATCTTTTATATGTTTCATAATGAAGATAATGGCTTGATAGACCAAATTGAATGTAAGGATTATGGGAACAGTTCAAATGGAGAACCTTTATTACTAATTTTCTTGTGCAAATGAAGCTATTATTATTATTATTATTATTATTATTATTATTATTATTATTATTATTATTATTATTATTACTTTACGCAGCCCGTTAAAAATGATGGCTCAATATTTAGATATGGAAACACACATACACACACACGCGCACAGATCCATCCCCTCCCACCCTCTCCCCCTATCATAACTATAACACGGTAGCTGCTCTCCTCAGGTATGATTACTCCCTCTCCAACTACTTGAGGAACGATGAGAGATCGATTAGTCATTGGTTTTGGCAATGCTGCAGAGCATAACCAGAAAGATATTATATATATATATATATATATATATATATATATATATATATATATATATATATATATATATATATATATATATATATATATATATATATATATAGCCGGACACATGTTTTCTATTATATAAGAGAGACTATTATTATATGCGTATCACCATGATCTTGCTAGCAAAGCTCTACTAGTAAGGGCCACCCATAATAGGTTGGTTTACTCTGAGCGATCAGATGAAAATCTTCCACCATCACCATTTTTCACCGGCAAGCGTTGTGGAGAGAACTCGCCAAACCGCAGACGTGAATAAAGACATGGCTGAGGCCTTAGTCCTGCAATGGACTAGAAACGACTGCCTTTGTTTTATTATTATTATTAGCAGTAGTAGCAGTAGTAGTAGTAGTAATAGTAGTATTGTTATTTTATTGTTATTATCATATTTTATTAATTATTATTATTATTATTATTATTATTATTATTATTATTATTATTATTATTCCCAAGCCCATTGTTGATTTAGGCTCTTAACGCTTAACCGAACTACATCTAATTACTTCCAAATTTCCACTTTCAAAGTAAACTTCATCTGGTCCCGGCCTTTGATTACTTCTCCTGTCAAAACCAGAATCTTTGAGTCTCGTCCAACAGCCCCAACAAACCGCAAATTATGGCTAATAAACCTGAAAGTTATTAATTATTAGATTAATGGGTGATTTAGAAAATGGATGAAAATGACTGGATTGAGAAGGATAATTATTGAGAAATCACATGGCTGGAGATTATGTGTGTATATATATATATATATATATATATATATATATATATATATATATATATATATATATATATATATATATATATATATATATATATATATATATATTTAGATATATATATATATATATATATATATATATATATATATATAAATGTAGTGATTTGTTTATATTTTTTTATGTTTCTTTTATGGGCTTTTTCAAAATAACATATTCAACTGTAGGACTACAGTTATAGATAAGACATATATATATATATATATATATATATATATATATATATATATATATATATATATATATATATATATATATATATACATATATATATATATATATATAAATATATATATATATATATATACATATATATATATATATATATATATATATATATATATATATATATACATATATATATATATATATATATATATACATATATATATATATATATATATATATATATATACATATATATATATATATATATATATATATATACACACACATATATATATATATATATATATATATATATATATATATATATATATATATATATATATGCTGCTTGAAAATGCTTGCAGGTTAGAAGTAAAATTTAAGTGATGCGTCTTCGAGTACAAAGTTCATCCTATGAGCATATTATGTAGGTATATAAAGCAACGAATTTCTTCTAAAATTGTTGCACAAAGGATTTATTTATTTTCCTCCATATGCCTTTTTCCTTTAGACAATTTACCACGGCGTCTACTAACCTGTCTATTAACACCTGTTTCAGTGGAATATATCAGACCTGAGTAGAAATTAAAATCTGGATAAGCAGTGCAAGTTTGATTTGATAGTTCACCTGACACAAATTCTTAAATCTATTATCATTATTATTATTATTATTATTATTATTATTATTATTATTATTAGATAAGCTATAACTCTAGTTGGAAAAGCAAGATGCTATAAGCCCAAGAGCTCCAATAGGGAAAAATAGCCCAGTGAGGAAATACAATTTAATCATTCCTGAGACTGTAGCTATTAATCCGAGAACAATTGCATTTTTAATATTCTTGGAGGAAGAAGCCAGATAAAGAAGGCATATGTAGGCCTGCTGTGTTAATGAATGCATATCATAGGAAGAACAGATGAGGCCTACTGTGACCCTCTAAGGCCTAATTCGTAATGGCTAAGCTTAAAATCAAATATTATAATGCAGGTTGGGATGCATATTATCTTTGTCAGATTTTATTATTAGCAAATGGTATATTCACAATCATTATAACAAAATGTAAACTTATATATGAGTGGTTTTTTTTATAATGATCTAGAAAGTAATAGTCTTTCGGTTATCAACCATATTTTGTATGCGTGATACCCTTTGCAAAGTCGTGCCCCCTTGAAGGTTTAAAGCCCTCTCATGAAAGGCAGAGGGAAGGGACAGTGACATTGCCCTAGCAATCAGGACAGTGCCCCACAGACTGAATAATGTACACATGATCCGCGCCCAAGCACCCTGTCCACCCAAGCTGGGACCAGGGAAGGCAAGGCAATGGTTGCTGATGACTCATCAAGTAGACCTCTAGGCTCCCCCAAACCCCCCATCCTTAACTCACAAGGATGGTGAGGTTACAGCTAATAAGGAACTAACAAGTTTGACTAGGACTCGAACCCTAGTCCGGCGATCACCATTCAGGGATTTTACCACATACAGTAGACCACCATAACCCTATAGAAGACATTATAAAGGGTGTATAGATGCAGAAATGAAAGAAAATACCAGGCAGAAAGAGTCCAGGTTTGGGATAATAACGGAGTAGAGGCTTGAAATTCTCTAACACAAGAAAAGGGTGCTCAACTTAGTCGATGAGGAAGAAGCCGAAGCAACCATGATCGGAAAATCACTCAAAAAGTAGAGAAAAAAAAAATCCAAACAACCGTCAAGATGGCGTCTGCAAAAAGGTATGGATTCACAGGACACGTGTTAGTTGTAGCACACTGGGATTGTGAGTTGTAACGGTTCTCTTCCCCATGTATCCAATTCTATCCCATATCCATTGAGAGAAGGTTAACTCAATTCTGGGAGGAATAGCCCTGGCTTGTTTTAAATACGGCCCTGTTATGTGCATGATATCTCTCGGGATATTCACTCCGGGGGTAGTAACCCCGTGATATCTCTACAGGTAAAATTCTTTGGTATATCACTCACAGAAATATCCCAAGGAGAAAGCTGGCTTTGAGGAACTTCCATCATATAGATGCAGAAGTATAAAGAAAATGCCAGGCAGAAAGATGACACCTAAGCTGAGCTCCGTCGTCCTAAGAGGATTAAACTACTTTCTCCAAGTAATCCTTTAAATTGTTCAGTTTTTCATCTATTATCACCTGATGTGCATGAGTTGCTTACGTTGAGAAATTAACGAATGAATTGAATGAATAAATGAAATATTTGTTGTCGGATATAATACTAAATGAAATAAAGAGAGGAAGAAGAATGATATGAATAAGTAGAATTTAAATTATTTATGAAGTGAAATGAAGAATTATATCGATAGAGAAACATATGTTTTGTTGGAATAACGAGAAACAATTGATGCTATAGATAATCAAATACGCTGTAAAGTGAAACAGAAATTAAATACTTTGAAAAGTGAACTGAAGAATTAATGAAATTAAACTAAGATGCATTAAGTCCAAAAATATCAAATTATATGAATAGACAGAATTATAAGTTTCCCCTAAGGTGACTTGAAGTTTGTGAAAACTAAACGATAAATTTGCTAATTAACGGAGATAATCTATATTTCATGAATCGGCAACAGGCAGAAAGAGGGGGGGGGGGGGGATCATGAAAGAGACTGTAGTTATTTATAAAGACATGGGATAATTATTATTATTATTATTACTTGCTAAGCTACAAGCCTAGTTGGAAAAGCAGGATGCTATAACCCCAGTGGCCCCAACAGGGAAAATAGCCCATTGAGGAAAGGAAACAAGGAAAAATAGAATATTCAAAGAACAGTATCAACATTAAAATAAATATTTTCTATAAGAATTGTAAAGAAAGTATAACAAATCTAGAGGAAAATGAATTAGATAGAATAGTGACGCCCAAGTGTACCCTCAAGCAAGAGAACTCTGACCCAAGAGACAGTGGAAGACTGTAATGAACACAATTTCTATCTAAGGATGACATTGAGAAACACGTTAGGTAGGACTTTATATGGAGAGTGCTACTTTAGGTTCATTTCAATGGGGTTTTTACCCCCCCCCCACCCAATTTCCAATATGACACCCCCCCCCCCCCCAAACCCCTTAGGCAAGTCTGCGAGTTAGGCAAGTTTTATTTTCGTTCATGTCTTTTTTTTTTTTCTTTTTTTTCCCAACATTTCGTATTGCTTTCTGTATCCTCTGAAGGATAAAAGTTTCTGGCAAGAAAACACGTTTGTATATGACTAGTTTCCTTCTTGTTTGAAAGTTTTTTTTTTTTTTTTCCTCCCAAGTTTTATTTCCTTTCTTACTTCAAATGCTCTGTTTTCCCTCCGAGGTTAAGCGATTTTAGAATTGGATGATAGATTTTTGTATGAATTGAGAGTTCTTGATTATTATATTTTTCATTTTATTTGTAATATTGTTCATCTTATTGTTTTTCAATCACACTGATATATTCGAATCGTAACTGTGTAGATAAACTATATATATATATATATATGTGTGTGTATATATATATATATATATATATATATATATATATATATATATATATATATATATATATATATATATATATATATATACACAGTGTGTGTGCATGTGTAAGAGAGAGAGAGAGAGAGAGAGAGAGAGAGAGAATGACTAACGTGCAGGGCGGAAAGGGATAATCCTCTTATATATGTCATTGGCGGGTCTTTATCTTTGATGATTTATAGAATCATAGGATAATATCATACATTCTTATATCCCCCAAAGCTTTCCTAGAACACAGGGGGACGTCACCATATGACACTCAAGTTGACTAATACATTTGTACTTCCATTCACATTTCATTTTTATGAATTTTATCATATATTCCCAGTTCCATCTAAGCTTACTTTTCTCTCTCTCTTCCTTCTCTAAACTCCCTTTACTGTTCCTCTATCTGTTCTTCCATCTCTTTTGCTTTCTTATTTTGAAATATCACCTTCCTTAAGTGTTTCTTGTTGTTCTTATGTTAACCTATATAATTTATTCCATTGATTGGACTAATTGATCCTTTCAAAATTCCGGGTGGAATTTTTCCAGCATCCACACTTACCTCATGTATAATGGTTAGGCTCATAATCATCTTACTCCGGAAATTATATGACTATAAATGAATTCTCCCCACTTCCAGGCATTATTATTATTATTATTATTATTATTATTATTATTATTATTATTATTATTTACTAAGCTACAACTCAAGTTGGAAAAGCATGATGCTATAAGCCCAGGGGCCCTAACAGGGAAAATATCCCGTAAGGAAAGGAAACAAGGAAAAATAGAATATTTTAAGAAGAATAACAACTTTAAAATGAATATGCCCTATTTAAATTTTAAAAACTTCAACAAAACAAGAGGATGAAAACTAAGACAGAATAGCGTGCCCGAATGTACCCTCAAGCAGGATAACTATAATCTGAGACAGTGTAAGACCATGGTATAGAGGCTATGGGACTACACAAGACTAGAGAACAATGGTTTGATTTTGGAGTGACCTTTTCCTAGAGGAGCTGCTTACGCTAGCTAAAAGAGTCTTCTATTCTTACCAAGAGGAAATTGGCCACTGAACGATTACAGTGCAGTGAAGAAGAATTGTATGGTAATCTCAGTGTTGTCAGGTGTATGCAGACAGAGGAGAATAACTAAAGAATAGGCCAGACTTATCCGGTGTATATGAAGGCAAAAAGCAAAAAATAATAATAATAATAATAATAATAATAATATGAATCGTAACCAGAGAAAAGGATCCAATGCAGTACTGTCCGGCCAGTCAAAGGACCCCATAACTCTCTAGTGGTAGTATCACAATGGGTGGCTGGTGCCCTGGCCTACCTACTACCTTACAAATGGTGGGCAGTCACATAATTTAAATATGGAAATTATATAACAGCAGCTATCATAACTGAATGATCTATCCATATTTAAACAAATATTCAACTTCTCCTTGCATGTAGAGCAGAGGTTCTCAAACTAGGGGTAAATTACTCCCATGAGGTAATTTGACAATTTTTTCAAGAGTGATAGAGAAGTGACAGAAAAAATTAACAATTTTTAAAATCAAGAAAGTATTTCGGTACCTGGTGTAATGGTTAATGTTAACTTAGTCTTATTATGAAAAGTTGTAAAGTAAATTTATTGAAATTAAGTAATGATGTTGAATCGATTAACGATTGACATCCAAAATTGATATTAGAAGAGAATATTTGATAAGAATAGATGTTCACAGAATTGCCTAAGCACACAAGTCACTCAGTAACACTGTCAGTTTAACTTTGAGCATCAGCCCAAGTAGACATAATCCAATGGCAAGGTGCAGTATAGGTAGTATTTACCACCTGTTATATCACTCTTATGCTGAATAAGCTATTCTCAGTGTTCACACTTTTTATGCAGTTTTTGTATCTTTTTCCGCATATTAAACAATAAAATGTCCAAAAATACTGCAACTATTCTGCGGTTTTTGTGGTGCGAAATGTTCAAATATGATAAAGGAGAATATAATTAATGTTTATTTTAGCTATATTTATCGATGTTGAGAGCCTTCTTTAAATGGGAAACAGGTTTAATACAGTAAGAACAACAACAACAAATGCAGCCGTTTCTAGTCCAGTGTAGGTAGTAGGTTGGCCAGGGCACCAGCCACCGGTTGAGATACTACCGCTGGAGAATTATTGGGTCGTTTGACTGGCAGACAGTACTACAATTTATCCTTCTGAATGGTTACGGCTCATTTTCCAATTGTCTACACATACACCGAATAGTCTGATCTATTCTTTATATATTCTCCTATTTCCTCGTACACCTGACAACACTATTACAAAACAATTCTTCCTCGCTCAAGGGGGTAAATAATGTAATGTAATTGTTTAGTGGCTACTTCCCTCTTGGTAAGTGTAGAAGAAACTCTCTAGCTATGTTAAGCAGCTCTTCTAGTAGAAGGACACTCCAAAATCAAACCATTGTTCTCTAGTCTTGGATAGTGCTATAGCCCCTGTGCTATGGTCTTTCACTATGTTGGGGTGGAGTTCCTTTGCTTAAGTGTAAACTCCGGCGCCTTATTCTGTCTTATTTCTCTTCCTCTTTTTTTTAAAGTTCGTTATTCTTCATATATGAAAGATTTATTTTGGTGTTGTTACTGTTCTTAAACTATTTTATTTTAGTCGTTAGTTGCTTCTCTTGTAGTTCCCTTTTTTCCTTTCCTCACTGGGCTATTTTCCCTGTTGAATCCCTCGGGCTAAGAGCATTCTGCTTTCCAAATAGGGTTGTAGCTTAGCAAGTTATAATAATAATAATAATAATAATAATAATAATAATAATAATAATAATAATAAAATGTATCGAATTTGTCCTTATTCATGTTTGCGGTTTAACCAGTTTCCAACACCACGCTGGCAACTGCAGATTGATGATTGTTTGAGATTTTCGTCTGATCACTCAGAGCAAACCAACGAACCTAGTATGGATGTCCCTGACTAGTACTGCTTTGCTGATCATGGCTATATAACCTTCCACCACATTAAGGTATCCCCACACACCTTGATATGCCATGTTAAAGTTGGTAAAAATATAAAAAGTGTGGGAACCAGTGACCTATAGTCTTTCCCACTAGAGATATTATACACCCATATAGCCTTTTTAATACACTTCCCACAGCATACTCTCAGCCTTCATCTTCTAATATTCTTTTCCTTGAGTAATAGACTAAACTTCCCCCCCCCCTTTACTCCCTCATAACACATAGATACAATTCACTTCAAGTCTTTGAGTACGACCACAGCATGATATATTAATCGAGAACCAGGTCATATATTTACGGTGGGTTAAACGTGCCTCTTCTAGAATTGCATTTGGCGGTCTTTTAATTTCCCGTTTTCCTGGATTTCCAGTGGGATTTTACTTCCTTATTAATTGTGCTCACTATTCTTCTTTATCTTCTTCTTTGTTATTATTATTTAATATTATTATTATTATTATCATTATTATTATTATTGTCCGTAGTAATAGTATTCGTAGAAGGCAAAACTTATTTGTACATGTAGGTTTTATTGTATACATAGACACATGTATGATAAGGACACAAATATATGCTTATGTACAGACATATATATGTACATATATATAAATATATAAATATATATATATATATATATATGTATGTATATATATATATATACATATATATATATATATTTATATATACATATATATATATATATATATGTGTATATGTATATATATATATATATGCATATATATATATATGTGTGTGTGTGTGTCTGTGTGTATGTGTGTGTGAGTGTGTGTATGTGTGTGCATGCGTATGTGCGTATATATGTGAATAATAAAAATATTCACAATGAGTTATTATTATAAGAAAATTGTAGTTAAATATCTGAAGGTCTAGAAAAAAAAAACTTGTTGGTACTCATGCTGTAACATATCTTCAACATGATCATTTAACTTCTCTTAAATTTCACTCTGATTTTTTACCTTAATCGGTATTTTTTGCAACAACAACAACAACAACAGCAATAATAATAATAATAATAATAATAATAATAATAATAATAATAATAATAATAATAATAATAATAATAATAATAATAATAATTCCTTTTTCCCACTTGTCTTCAAGCTATTCTAAAAAATCGCCCGAGATCTAACCTACCTATTCTTTAAAGAGGTTTTGCCTTTCTCCCCGATGCTATTCTTTAGAATAAGAGGAATTGTACTCAGTGGAATTTCCTCCAGGACTCTTATATGTCTTATCTATTGTACTTCATTCCTCTTGGTCCTCTTGTCATTCTGATGCAGGCTCTCTTATTCTCAGGTATCCGTCATAATACCTTCTTATCTCCCGAGTATCTAATGTACTTCTCTTGATGTGTTTTCAAAAAACTTCCCCCATTTGGGTATTTAATTGTGGGTCTTCTGCCCTTTGGTGCTCTTAAGCTTCAGGTCTTATTGAGGTCTTTGGGACAATAGATTTTATATCTTATGGTATTCAATAGAATACTTTTGAAAAAAGCTTTTTTAACCCCATTCGTCTATTTAATGTTTAAAAGTCGCTCATGAATGGCTGAGGCGAGGAATAGGGATAATGCCCTAGGCCTTGAGACTGACCATATTTAGGTACTTTTCCATCCAAGATAGTACCAGGGAGGACCAGGCTATGGCTGCTGATGAAATTTTTTCTTATATTTATGATACACTTCATTCTCTTATACTCTTGATAATTGATTATATTCTTTTTTCATCTTTATTATCGGAATAACTATGACTCTTGTTACGTATTTGCATTATTTTGAATATTTTATATTAATTTTTAGTTAATGTTATTAGAAATATGGATATCAAGCAAAACAATATGAAATTTACAAAAGGTTCATGATATATATATATATATATATATACGTGATTGTTGTTGAATACGATTTTACACACATTGGAATGCACTCTCTCTCTCTCTCTCTCTCTCTCTCTCTCTTTAGTATATATATATATATATATATATATATCTATAAATGAATGCAATATTCCCTCACTTTATCATAAATCCCAATACAATACATGTGCCATCCAACCACCTGCCATAAATATTTTCCCCAAATACAAAACCAAGTGAAAAATTGACCCAACAAAAAGTGATGTAATTTATGGATCGTTAGTAGGCAACAGCAAGTGTTCCGGAATGCCACGCTTCCCCAGAAACGTGAACATCTGTGATTAGTGTCGTTTGGTTATATTTTATAATGGAAGGGTTGTATTTAAAAAAAAGAATCACACACATTAACACACGCACACTCAATATATATATATATATATATATAATGATGTTAAGAGTCTTCAATCTATCAAATAATCATGTATTTCTTTTGCTATTTTGCTTGTGTGGTAACAATATATGTTAGGAGTTCTTTTGTGTATAATAATAATAATAATAATAATAATAATAGTAAAATACTACCAAAATCATAATGATGATAATTAATTTAATGATCGTTATGAGAGGTGATAGTCATTTACTATTGACAAGTTGCTTCTTATTTCATCTGATATTTAGGTTCAAATTTATTCCGTGTTTGATGATGATCACATTCTTTGTTAAGGTAATTCTCGATAGAGAATAATCACTCTCTTGAAAGACTGTTACATTGTGGAAAAGTTGTTTCTTGTCTTTTCTTCCTCTTTCTTTTCCCATTCTCTTCTTCGTACTAATCATCTTCCTTTCCCTCTCTCTCTTTTTCTACCTCTTCTTACTTCTCCTTTTCATCGTCCTCTTTCTGTTCGTCTTCCTCTTTCTTTTGCCTATATCTTCATCATACTACTCTTCTTCGTTTCCCTCTTTCTCCACTTTCTCTTCTTATTTTTTTTTGCTATTTCACTTCATCCTACTACTCATCTTTTTCCTTTCCCTCTTACTCCCCTTCTTTCTTTTCCCTTACTCTTCCTCCTACTACTTATCTTCTTCCTTTCCTTCTTTCTCCTCTTCCTCAGCTTTCTTTTCCCTTCCTCTTCATCCTACTACTCATCTTCTTCCTTTCCCCCCTTCTCATTTTCTACCTCATCTTCCTTTTCCTTTTCATCTTTCTCCTCCTTCTCTCCTCCTCCAGCCACATTAACAATAAAAAACAGAACCTTTTAAATCGAACTTGAAGTGAAAAGGTTCACGAGATATAAAACAAATATAATGCCTCTAACATTAAACGCCAAGTTACAACACATGCACTTTCCAAAAGGGAAATATTTATATTTAACTTTGAACCTTCAAGTTTTACCTTACAAGCAAAACTATTGGAGGAAATATTGTGAATTCGTATACAAAGAATCCCGTGGATACAAAAAGAAATGCTGTTTTAGGCTGTGGTGTTCTATCTAGTTATTCATCACCCTTCATTATTATTATTATTATTATTATTATTATTATTATTATTATTATTATTATTATTATTATTATTATTATATTTCCATTATTATTATTATTATTTTTATTATTATTATTATATTTCCATTATTATTATTATTATTATTATTATTATTATTATTATTATTATTGTTATTATTATTATTATATTTCCATTATTATTATTATTATTATTATTATTATTATTATTATTATTATTAGTAGTAGTAGTAGTAGTAGTAGTAGTAGTAGTAGTAGTACCATGGTCTTTATTATTATTATTATTATTATTATTATATATATATATATATATATATATATATAACTTGTATACACCCTATCTAATAACTTACAACAGGGGCAATGATAATTTCAGTATTGATAACACTTTTGTGAACCAACACAAAAATCCTTCAATCATATGATTAAAAGAACATAACTCAAAACACAGAAGTAAATATAATCATACGAAAAACATTGAAAAAAAAGTTTTGGAAAATACACTTAGCCACAAATATGGGACACTACTGAAAAGGCCTGGACTTTCCAAAAATCATTATCTTATTCATAAAGGTCCAGTCTTTGCAATATGAAGCTCTAAAATGTCCTTGTCTTCTTTATATTCAAAACCCTAGGAAGGCCCTTAAAAGGTCCTGGCTAACCTAATCTAATATCCAAGAAGGTCTCTTCTTTCCAAAATCCATTCTCCAAAGAAGTCCCACCTTCTTAGTCTCCTCAAAATCCAACATCTAAGAAGGTCTTATCTTTTCAGATATGGGGTACAGTATTCCCTAAATTCAGTCTCTCAAAAAAATCTCAATATCACAAAATATTTTCAAAAAGTTCTGGTCTCTCAAAACAGAAGCCCTTCAAAAGGTTCCATGTTCTCGTACTCTAATCTCCAAAAAAATTTATCAAAAAGAAATGTCACAAAGTATGAAAATATGTCTGCAAGTCACTAAGGGAAACTATATCATTCTACTAGCCCTCCAAAAGGTCCCATGTTCTGGTACTCTAAACCTCCAAAAACTTTACATAGAAATGTCACAAATATGATAAGTCTGCAACGATACCATTCTACTAACTTTTTTAGTTTATACCAAAACTAAACGAAGTGTATTGAAACGTGGTATCTATAGCCTACATTGTTGGGGTAAAAGTAACTACAAATACATGGACAGACACTGATACCGAAAAAGCACCTGGAAGAGGATTATAATCATACAGGTATCCTCAACAAACTTTACACACACACGCACAAAAATGTCTTGTGCTACGGAACTGTAGTTACTTTCAAATATGCAAAATAAAAAGCAGGTGATAATGATCTCAAAAATACTCCCATTCAAATAAAAAAAAAGAATATATAAAAAAAAAAAACATGCACACTAATCAGAGAACATCTCCAAAAACACTAAAATTGTCACCTTTAAGTATACGTACACAAGACACGCATGGACACGAAGCAGAGAATACCTTTACGAACACTAAAAATTTTACCGTTATAAACATAAACAACAACCGCAGAAACATAAAGAGGAGCAAGATTATATACACAGAAATAAAAACAGAGAAAAAATAAGAATACGACTAAAACAGGGAAACTCTGTAGCATTTGCAAGCAGTCACTCTATCGTGGGACCCTATTTCAAGAGTTATTTGAAAGTTTAGGAGAGGAGTGGCATCTCCCGGTAGTTTTGCATTTTGCCAACGTCAGCAGACAAAAAAAGTGGGGTTTATAGTGCGAAGGCTTCTTCTCTGTGGCATTTTAAAGAGTTGCCAGGTTTTCCAATTGAGAAAAGGCCAACGTCTGATCAACTGCAGCTTTAAAAGGCCAACCTAATAGTAAAAAGGGCCGTAATATATATCCTTTAAAGCTAAAAAATTTTAAAAAGGCCAAATTTAGGTATCTAGCGCGGAAAAGGGGCCAAATTTGGAGATTTCTGGCCAGAAAAAAAGGCCAACCTGCAACCCTGATTTTAAAGTTCAATGTTCCATTTTTCAGTTTGTGTTTAAAGTTTAGGGTCATGTTTCATTGATGCAATATCCAATTTATTATATCGGTGTTGTACTGAATTTTAAAATGTGGTCATATTTCTTCTTGAAATATATTGAATTTTTAAATGCGTAATGAAATTCATAGGAAAATTGCCTCATTAATCTATTATCGTTCAGTTCATTGCAGTCTTATTATAAAGGAATGTTCGCGAACCGTACAAATTTACTGCTAAATATTTAGATAGATATCCACACACACCCGTACCCCTATCTTACCAGGGTATGACTACTCCCTCTCCCTGCTATCCCAAGGACAGGAGGTGAACGTGATTGAATATATATATATATATATATATATACTGTATATATATATATATATATATACACTGTAAATATATATATATATATATATATATATCGTTTTCTAAGTGGGGATGCCTTAACGTAGTAAAAGGGTTTGTGTATCGTCATTGTCAACAAAGCGGTACTAGTCATGACCTCTCATACTAGGTTGGTTTGCTGTGACAAAAATATCCCACCGTGACCAATCCACACTGGCCAGCATAATGATGAAAACTGGCCAATCCCTCTCATAAATTGACATATCTGAGGCTTTTGTCCAACACTGGACTAGAAATGGTTGCATTTGTTGCTGTTGCTGTTGTTTTATGTATGTATATATATATATATATATATACCGTGTATATATATATACACTGTATATATATATACAGTGTATATATATATATATATATATACTTGCTCTTTGTTATATAAGTAAGATGATTATAACTAATTACGACCACCGATTTTCACTGTATTATTTATGATGTTATATTTTTGTCTTGACTATTTATTCTTTGTTGTTTAAAACAAAACAGGCTCGAGTTTTTTCATTGAAATATCCATTATAGATTTATTTAACATAATTATTATTGTAGAATTTACTAATATATTGTTTTACATTAATAAAAATCCTTCATCTACATTGCAAAATTCCTGCTATTCCTTTATTTCAGTTTTTATTATAAGCTTTTTTTTGCTGTGCCTTATAGTTAAGGAGGACTCTGTATCTTTTACATCGTCTATAAAACCACGAGAGATCGTAAAGGTCGAGTATTTGCCTCAGGATGTTTCTCACGTAGTTCGGCATTGGAAAATTCATCGTAACGTTTCTTGCATTGTTATAGGATTCTGGAGGGATCCAGCATCGTCATTGTATTTTTCATTGTTTTGTAAGAATGAAATACTATTCACATTCATTTGGTTATGCGTTATAGCTCTCTGAATGTGGATACCTTAACGTGGATTGTGGTGGCCGATGTGGTAACGTCCCCGACTGGTGAACGACAGACTGCGGTTCGAGTCTCGCTGAAGCTCGTTAGTTTCTTTGGTCGCTGCAGCCTCACCATCCATGTGAGCTAAGGATGGGGTTTTTAGGGAGCTTATAAGTCTATCTCCTGAGTCATCAGCAGCCATTGCCAAGCCTTCCTTGATCCTAGCTTGGGTGGAGATGGGCTTGGGCGCTGATCATATGCATATATGGTCAGTCTATAGGGTATTGTCCTGCTCGATAGGGCAATGTCACTGTCCCTTGCCTTTGCCATTCA
>NC_090749.1:69124216-69126716 GCF_036898095.1 Palaemon carinicauda
TTAAAGTTATTGACAGCCTCAGTCCTTAAAGTCTTCCTTAAAGCATTCGAGGTTTGAATCTGCAAGTATTTCATCTCTCCGTTGGCGGCTGAGAATACAGTCCAGCAGTCCATTTATTTCGTGTTGTGGTCTGCTTCTATAGACATCCTTATCCTCTCTAAGACCTGTTGAGAGTAGGTTAAACAATAATAGATTGACTAAATACATTTATCGTTGGATACGTTCAGTCAAAACCGTACAAATAGATTTCAATGGCGAAGAAGTCTAACTTGGTTGTTTCTTTTATAGTTCATTTATTTTCTTTCCTCGCTGAGCTATTTTCCGTGTTGGAGCCCTTGGGCTTATAACATCTTGTTATATAACTAGTGTGGGAGCTTAGCAACTAGTAGTAATAATAATTATAATACTAATATGGAAATTTCATTTTTTTTCTTGGTAACTACAATATATTACGTATCACGTTTATTAGATAAATACTCCCATAAAAGAATATTTGGATAAAGGTTTGTAAATACGCACACTTGTTGCCATCTGAAATTTCTTACACAATATTTCATGTTGAGTATAGGTGCTTTTGACATAATTATTTATCCCTTGATATAGAGTATAGATCTATAATTATACACTTTAAATTACTGTCAGGGATCTGAATATATATAAAATGCACTACTGTGCCCTGTCATAAGAATTTATCAACTGAATGAAAATAATCTATTTCAGTCTTCCCACAACGTCTTTTATTATAATATCTGCAGAGGTTGATTGAACCTTCTCCAAAGTAAATTCAAATTTCATGTCAAGTTTGTAACAACTTTAAATTTAGTTCTTATAAAGCAAAGGTGTTTTCTTCATCAAAATTGTATGTATATATTAGATTCATCTTTTGTTTACTTCTGATTTATTTAAGGAGTATTGAATCTACCCTATATAGTAAAGAGCAAGTGTTCGGATATATATATATATATATATAGATAGATAGATAGATAGATAGATATATATATATATATATATATATATCATCACGCCAGCAATCCCCGTTCCTCAGGTTGGGTTAGAGGAAATAGTCATACCCTAGCGAGAGGAAGGTGCGTATGCATACGTGTGCATATGTATCCTAAACATTTAAGGGGCCGCAAGGAGATTAAGATTTCATGAAGGGAAGAATGAAATGAAAAAGGCTGAGAACCACTGATCTAGGGAAGGTAGGACTGAAAATGAATATGAGTAAAAATAATAACGATGTCAGTGAGTGTCCCCCTGTACGGCAAAATTACCTTCTCTGCAAGTGCGAATCCTTTTTTTTTAAAACGTGCCTCGAACATTTTAGTGGCAACCCAGGAAAACAGGAAGTATTATTCGCTGGTCTTTGCTCTTAAAAGGAAGGAGGTTTTTGGAATGATAAACAACGCAGCACTAAAGACAAGCCCTTTTAAATGAATAACAAAAGAAAAATGCAGCCTTTTCTAGTCCACTGCAGGACAAATGCCTCTGACATGTCCTCATTCATATCTGGGATTTGGCCAATTGGGATTAGTGATAGCGTGAGACTTTAGTTTGATCACCTACAACAAATCAACCTGGTATGGGTGGCTCTTACTACATAAGTACAGCTTTGCATATCATAATTAAAAGCAATGTAATTCTCTAAACTGTTAAAAAAAAGCTAATTTTGTTCTGAAATTCTTCGTAAAAATATACTGATCTCATTTGTATTTCAGTAAAATACCGGCGACCGTAATTTTACGGGTTGGTAACCGTAATATCACTTCTTTACGTCAATATATCCCTTTTAAAAACGCTAAATGCCTTGCACCATTTAATTCAGGATTTTTACCGTTTTTTATACGGCAAATTTTTAACAGTGTAAGGTCCTCGCAAAAGCCAAATGACAGACTAGGGGACAGATGATTATTTGCATCATGTGCATTAAAAAGGTGTTTTCCCAACAGACTTTCAAAAGTAATCAATGATGCTTGAGTGAGTTATGGAAATTGGGAGGTTATCAGCAGGCAAGAGATTAAACAACCACATTTATTTGACCGAAGATCGTTGTCAAGTCTCCAAGTGTATCCGGAAGATAACCTGCATAAAATAAAGAGGAAAAAGGATTTAAGACATCGGCTGACATCAGAAATAAATTGAAAAAAAAAATGCGGTTATACTTCCTTGAAGATCTCAAGGCTTAAAGGTAACTCATGAATGGCAGAGGCAAGGGACAGTGACAATGCCCTAGAGACTGACTGCATACTGTATATATATGATGAGTGCCCACGCACCCTCTCCAGTCTCCACCTAAGATAAAACCTGGGAGATCCAGGTAATGGCTGCTGATGACTCAGCAGTTAGATCTACAGACTCCTCCTAACCCGTCATTCTTAGCCCACAGGAATGGTGAGGTTGCAGATCATACAAGAAATTATAGACAATGAGTGGGTACCACCCCAGTCCAGCAGATCGCTAGACAGGGAGGTACCCAATAGGCTACAAAGGTCAAGTACAG
>NC_090749.1:69131716-69134216 GCF_036898095.1 Palaemon carinicauda
TATATATATATATTTATATATATATATGTGTGTGTGTATGTGTGTGTATCTATACATAATAGATATGATAAAAAAATCATTGTTGATAATATGATATTGTTTCCATCCTATATTACTCGTGACATACATATGGGTACTAATATGTACTGATAACAGCAACTGTCCGTACTATAGTGCTGGTGAGGATTTACTGTACTTTAATGTGATAGCCTTGGGATTTACTGTACGGTTGAGAGAGAGAGAGAGAGAGAGAGAGAGAGAGAGAGAGAGAACTTATGATATATCTGTAGGAAATCTTAGAGATTCATTTCCTTAAATATCCATATACCAGTATGTACAGAGTGTATCTGGTAGTTAGAGCAGTGTGGTAGGTCTCTGCCAATATGTCACAAAACTGACTGGTTCAGTGCTGGGCTCACGTTTCCTAGGTGCATGGGTTGTTCTCCGGCTACTGTTCTCCAGTTTACAGTTCATCGCCAGGCTTTACTAACTCAATCTGTTACATTCTCTCTCTCTCTCTCTCTCTCTCTCTCTCTCTCTCTCTCTTCATAGGCTATATATGGAAGATTTATTTTAACCTTTATACTGATTGATTATTTCTTCATTTCCTTTCCCCACCGGGCTATTTTTTCCTTGTCACAGCCCTTGGGCTTATAGCATTCTTTTTTTTTCCAGATAGAGTTGTAGCTTAGTCAATAGTAATATGTACCGTGTGTATATATATATATATATATATATAATATTAATAATAATGATAATGATTGTAGATATATATATATATATATATATACATACATACATACATACATACATGCATAAATATATACATACACACGCACTCAATATGTATAATTGGCCTCCAAAAATCCAAAGCTCTTCCACCTAGGACAAACTGAGTTGTTAGGTTTCAGAATAAGTCTAAATTGGTATTGATATTTTTTCCATTATTTTTTAGGTGTTAATACATGTTTCATACCACCATTTTACGTGACTTTTCATCACTTTCACATCAATTGAAGGAGAAATTATCCACATAAAAGGAAACATATAAGTGTTGTATAAATTGAACCTTTGGGATTCTTTAAAATGGAAAGTTTGAAGTTCGGTTTTTAGTACTTGAATGATGTTTTATTTTTAACTGAGCTTCGTAGCCAATCTAATAAGCTTTTCTAAGGAGGGGAATAAACATTGATGTTTAAATTGCATTGGATAATGGGTCATAAAATTTTGAAAATTCAGTCTTGTACTCCAAAATTAACCTTGAAATTTCCTCAGTTAATATTTATCAATATTATATTGAAATATATCTTTTCTTGGTGTATTAGATGCTAGTAATAATTTTTGTTTAAACTGTAAACGTAACATGCCCAAACTCATATTAGACACACACATACTGTATATACACACACATACATATATATATATATATATATATAACATAATTGTGTATATTTATCTGAATATATATATATATATATATAGAGAGAGAGAGAGAGAGAGAGAGAGAGAGGGGGGGGGGAGTCTCCACCTTCTTCGGAGGGTGACTCATCCAGTTAAGTGTGTAAGGTTCTAGGAGAGAATGTAAATAAACAGAGGATTATACACAGGACGTCAGATGATTGAGATGAAAAAAACGCCTCTTTTTTATGGACTTGTCTCTGAAGATAAACACCTTTCTCAGAAGCTGCTTTTTAATTAGACAAATTAAAGCCTCACAAAGCTTCAAAGAACTAGATCCTTAAGAGACTATATTTTCTCATATAAAGGGAGTTTTTCAAAGCCTGGTTTTCAATTATTGTTGGATTCCTTAAGGATAAAGGATTTTGAAACGAGGGTTTCAAGGTTGGAAGCCCGTCAGCATGTGCGGCCAGATGTAATGGGATCATAGGTTGATTTTCGTTTTATTACTATAGCCCCTCATTTCATGTAGCGATATTATTGTATGCATATCATATAAATATTTTAATTTTTTATCGATTTATATTTCAACTTGAGTGATATTTGCTGAAATGGTATGTATATTTTACTTATTAATTCTTCGTCTAAATAGTAATATTTACGTATTTCATTTTCGTTTTATTACTATAGCTTCTTATTTGATGTAGCGATATTATTGTATGCATTTTATATAAATATCTAAATTTCTTTATAGATTTATATTTTATTTGTTATCTGTTTTTGTAAATAATAATATTTTCGTATTCACGTTTTCTCCAATTTAGGCGTTCGTAATACTAATGGCCAAGCCGGAATAATTAAAATCACAACAAAAAAAAAAGGTTCAATGAAATTGGCAATTTTCAATTTTAAAAGTTTTGGATTCTATGTCCATCCAAATACCTTGATGATGATGATGAGGATTATTATTATTATTATTGTTATTATTATTATTATTATTATTATTATTATTATTATTATTATTATTATTATTATTATTATTATTATTATTATTGACAAAAGGAGAATGTTTTTAGAAAACTTTTAAGCAATGAAATAACAA
>NC_090749.1:69141716-69156716 GCF_036898095.1 Palaemon carinicauda
TATATATATATATATATATATATATATATATATACTGTATACATACGCACACACACACGCATATATATATATATATATATATATATATATATATATATATATATATATATATATATAAATATATATATATATATATATATATATATATATATTTATATATATACATATAATATATACATATATATATATGTATATAAATATATATGTTATATGTATGTATATATATTTATATATATATATATATATATATATATATATATATATATATATATATATACATATACTGTATTTATATATATGTATATGTATATATATATATATATATATATATATATATATATATATATATATATATACATATACTGTATTTATATATATGTATATGTATATATATATATACTGTATATATTTATATATATATGTATATATATATATATATATATATATATATATATATATATATATATATATATATATATATATATATATATATATATATATATATATATGATATTTTGCGGGTATTGACTGGCATAGAAATAACCGATTTTAAAAGTTTTTATAAAGACATATATAAATCAACCGTAATAGTGTCCTACTCTTTTATTCTGATAAATTAACTCCTTATTCTGAATATTCGGTTGATCCAGGTGTGCCGGATATTGTATTTTTTACTAAAGAAAGTTTCTTTAAATATAGGTTTAGATATACCATCTAAATTCTAGTAGTCGTTATCTTAGATACTGATTATTATTATTATTATTATTATTATTATTATTATTATTATTATTATTAGTATTATTATTATTATTATTATTATTATTATTATTATTATTATTATTATTATTAACACAGACAATGCCCAATAGAAAATGGACTACGACCCCAAATAGGAAAAGCAACATAATGATGAAAATTTATGACATAAAATATAACTATAAAAGATTAGTTACAAATGAAGATCAATTAAAAATAGAAATGAATAAGCATAAGGCAAACTTTGTAACGAGTCTTGTGTGAAACTGCTCAAGAAGAAAGCACGTGAGAAAACTTTGACATTGAAGTTGAAAGAAATACAAAATCTCGAAAAACTCTCTCAATATGCCGCCATTCGTTTTGCGTAATTAAAGAGGAGACAACCTGGATATGGTTCTTCTTCTTCTTCTTCTTCTTCTTCTTCTTCTTCTTCTTCTACTTATTATTATTATTATTATTATTATTGTTATTATTATTATTATTATTATCTAAGTTACAACCCCAGTTGGAAACGCAAGATGCTTTAAGCCCTAGGGGTCCAACAAGGAAAAATAGTCCAGTGAGGAAAGGAAATAAGGAAATAAATAAACGTATTGAACAATTGAAATAAAATATTTTAAAAACACCAACAAAATTAAAACAGATATTTCATATATAAACTAAAAAAAAACATTTGCTGCAAGATTTAACTTTTGAAATTCTACGGATTCAACTACCCTATTAGGAAGATCATTCCACAACTTGGTCACAGCTGGAATAAAACTTCTAGAGTTCTGTATAGTATTGAACCTTATAATGGAGAAGGCCTGACTATAACAATTAACTGTATTTGCCATTCATATGGACCCATGCAATTTTTAAAAGAGCTACATATAATTCAGGAAAAATATTTAGTTGGGAAGATCCAATTTTCTAGACCACATAACATTAATACTTTGAGTTTTGATTGGTATGAACTACATTCTTCATAATATATATATATATATATATATATATATATATATGTATATATATATATATATATATATATATATATATATATATATATATATATATATATATATATATATATATATATATATATATATATATATATATATTCCATTAGTTACAGATTTAATCATAAAACTAAAAAATAAATTATTCAATAGTTCCCAAAGTCAGGGTTCGGATGGAATATGTTGAAGAAATTTCATATTTCTGTTTTTTTTTCCTTTAAAAATACGTAGTAGAGTAATGAAACGTTCGGGGATTAACTGTAATGTAAAATGCTGGAAGTGATTAGATTTTAGAAGGTGAAGGTCAGAGGTCAAGGTCAAGCAAAATGTCCAATAATTATTACTATTATTATTATTATTATTATTATTATTATTATTGCTAATCTACAACCCTATTTGGAAAAGCAGAATGCTATAAGCCCAGGGGCTCCAACAGGGAAAATAGCCCAGTGAGGAAAGGAAGCAAGGGACAATAAAATATGTTAAGAACAGTAACATTATAATAAATATCTCTTATATGAATTATAAAAACTTTAATAAAACAAGAGGAAGAGAAATAACATAGAACAGAGTGCTCGATTGTACCCTCAAGCAAGAGAACTCTAATCCAAGACAGAGGAAGACCATGGTACAGAGGCTTTGGCACTCCCCAAGACTAGAAAACAATGATTTGATTTAGGAGTGTCCTTCTCCTTGAAGAGCTGCTTACCATAGCTAAAGAGTCCCTTTTACCCTTAATCAGCCATTACTTTGGACATCGTCACAGAGATTTCAACCTTGGTTCATATTTGAGTGTATGAGAATCCACGCCAATTTATACATGTTAATGTCAAAGGTCAGGGTCAAGGTAGAGCAAATAGTCGAGAAATAAGCTGCTGCAGTGGAGGTCTGCGCTCTACTGAGTGTCCCTTAAGTTTTAGAACGAAAAAAAAAGTCTTTACATAGAAAATATCATTATATCAAGTAGCCAGTATTCTTATAAAAACTACCATTTATCACAGCGACAAAATTGACAAAGAATTGTATTACGATCCAATTTCGAGTAGAATTGGAAACAGCCTGCAAATTTTTTTTTTTTTTTCAGATTTATTAATCAAGCAAGATAGTACTGAGTTTAAATCTACTCTCTAAAGATAAACTTTTGCAATATGCATTCATTTTTTCATTTACAATGAAATCTCTCTTTAGATCCTTGACCATCAATTGATTTTCTTGATCACCAACGATTTTCTCCTTTACTATTCCATCCCAAAAATCTTATCGAATTGTAAAGGTCTGTCGACCTTAAATTTAATAAAAATCAAATTCCATGTCTCAACTGTGATAAATCCTAAATTGGATCTACAATTAAATTGCTTCCTCAGTGAGGTACATCTCCCATTTTCTTTGCTATCTTGGATAATTGAAGTCATCGTATCGACTGGAGTCTTCCATTGCAAGGCTTTCAAGAGAAACTGTAAGTTCAAAAGGTCATGTGCCGGAATACACCTCATCCGTACAAACAAACAAAGAAACAAACGCTATGTATATCTAACCAAGGATCTTAGAGTTCCCATTCCTTATTAGATAGGATAATCTTCCTATTATGATAAAGAACAAGTGTTTCGTTATATATAACAACAACGACAACTACAAATATCAATCACTTCATAGCTGAGGTTTGGCCTGATTCCTCACTACGGAGGCCCAAACGGGTTGGTGATGGTGGGAGATTTACAAGTATGGGTGGCCCTAATTAATACAGCTTTGCAGATCATGGTGTTACGGTAATCCTTTCTCCACGTCATTCTCATTAGACTATATTTCATATATATATATATATATATATATATATATATATATATATATATATATATATATATATATATATAGATAGATAGATAGATATATATACTGTATATAGGCTATATATATATATATATGTATAAATAATGTTTGTGTGAATCTCTATCTATCTATCTATCTATCTATCTCTATATATATATATATCTATCTATTTATCTATATATATATATATATATATATATATATATATATATATATATATATATATATATATATATATATATATATATATATATATATAAAATGTATAAATATAAATAAATATATATATATATATATATATATATATATATATATATATATATATATATATATATATATATATATATATATATATATCAGTGTGCTACTTTTATAAGCACACATTGAGTATGTGTTGTTTAAGATGTTAAGTCTTGAAAATGAAGTTCATCTTAGTAACTTTAAAAGTGATTTATTCTCTAAAAACAACAGTGTTAAACATCTCCATCACAGGAGTGGAGCTGGTTTGGTCGGATGACCAATTCAGGTGAAGTATAGATATGAACTGCTTAAATTATTGATATCACAGATATCGTATGCTTAGTTGTCTTAGCATTTAAACACAATATGGAAACTTTACATTCTTTCTCGGAAGACACCTGCATCCGGTGACGACACAATCTTTCACACTCTATGCATTTGTGTTGACGTTTCAGAAAAATGTTACATTGCCGAGGTATGCAAAGTACATCCTGTTTATGATTTTATATGACTACAGCAAATCTCACGCTAGCATCTTCATCCACAATGACATATTACGTCATGTGTTTTAAACATGTAATAATTAACTATTTCATTTATTACATTAGCTCGGCGAGCTATCTTAATTTTTTCAAAAAAATTTAACAACAAGCCAAAATATGTTTACTAGGTGTGACTGGACATATGTATTATTCTTTGTTTAACTTTAGCCATAAGCAAATGAGGACGAATGTCCAAATAGGCACACCAAAAAATATAACAATAATGCATATGAAAAGATATTACCAAAGCAAAGAAAAAAAAATGCATGATAAATACAGATCATATATATGGTTCATTGCTAGCAAATGATTATATGGTACCAAAAAAATACTGACATATATATGATTCGGTAACTTGTTAAAGAAGAATTGTTACCTTTGTCCGAAACATAGATTAACACAATACGGTAACTAATAAAAATATTTGTTACCTTGGTAAAGATTCAATTTTAGTGCACAAACATGAATTCCTGTATTAAGAAGAAAACTTTTAATCACATAAAATAAAAAAATTTTCCCTCATTTCTTTCCCTCTCTCTTTTTTTTTTCTTTTTTTTTAATTTATGTGAGCCAATGGTACTATTCTCTCATCCGCGGGTTGGGATACGTTTTGAACTCTAAACTTATTGGCCGTTAATGTTTCCAAAATGTTAAATGGGCCTTCAAACTTAGGTGTTAGTTTATAATTGAGTCCTTTACGCACATTGATCTGTATATACACGTTATCACCCGCGGTATATGTTTTAGTTGGCTTCGCTATTTTATCATGATTCCTTTTCATTATGATTTGTGATTCTTCTAAATTCTTTCGAAGGATATCATATCGACTTTTGCTTGCATTTATACATTCTTTTAAAGGATTTGATAGATTAGTTGTGGGCGTTAATACATGGAAAGGCGTTCTAACTGGGGTACCATACAATGCTTCATGCGGTGACATTGTAATTGATATATGATATGAATGATTCAGAGTACTCAGTGCCGCCGGTATTGCAATATCCCAGTTGGGGTCTGATCCCCCTAGTGTTACTCTTAATATATTTAAAACTTTTCTATTTGCTCTTTCCACTAGCCCATTCGACTCTGGGTGATATATCATGGTATTTATTTTCTTTATGCTAAGGAATTCACACAATGAGGTAAGAAAGTGATTATTAAATTCACCACCCGAGTCTGAGATTATCATGTGTGGAATTCCATATTTACATAAAGAAAATAAATACCATTATTCTGCTGAATTTCTTCGTCTTGAATGTCTTTATTGATTTTATTTTTAATAGATTGCAAAAGGGATTCATCCGCAACTGATTGAGAGTGATTGATTTCAGCAACGTTAAGAATACGATGTTTATAAACTTCTACATCCAAGATATGTTGATTTTTGTGAATTACTAAAGTGTTATTTAAATGATTACAGACTTCAATATTACATTGTTGATGTGAGCCTACTGTATAAATAGCTTGTGTGACAGACAATCCGTTAGTTTTCAAAGTGTCGGAAAGGATTAATATTTCAGATCCCGGTAATGTTTTCTTTATTTACACTATTAAATTCGAAGGTACGTTTGGCTCGATAGATTGCGTGCAAGATGATATTACGGGTGAACGAGAATTCTGCTGGGTCGCTTATATTATTTCTTTATTAGTGAGACAAGTTATTGGTTCTTCAACGTACGTTACGGTTACATTTGTCGTCTCCTTTTTATCCAAAACTGATTTTAAGGTATTAGAAGACTTATAGAATTTCCCTTTGATATACACGCCGTGCTTGGCAGGGGCTAAGATAATGTTTTGATTTCTCATAGATGGGTATCCTATAATTACAGCTGGATACATATCAATGATTTGTACAACAACAAATGTATCGGCAAACGTGCGTTTACCAACTTTGAATTGAACATGAGTTATGCCTATGACATTTAATTCATTATTTCCTATACCCGAGAGTCTAACTCCGGATTTTTCAATCGGAAAGTTCGAAAACAACAAATGATGTGTCTTCAAATCCATGATATTACATGGACTACCAGAGTCAAAAAATAGCGTAAAGGATTTGCGTTCTAAATTTACAGCATATAAGGTTGGTCGTAACTTATTTTGGCTTATTATTGTATGAATTCGTTGCAAATCTATGGGAGCATGCACTGTTTTACTTAATTCGGCCGTGTGTTTCATAGGAAAATCTATTGCCTCAAAATTATCTGATAAAACATTAAATTGATTATTCAATACTATTGATGTTGACATGAATGACCTTGACCCAACATCACTCTCTTCCCCACAGGAGTTAACTATGTGGTATTTGCTTTGCTCTGCACATTCTGAAAATTAGTCTGACCTTGCGAGGTCTGGTTTGACGACCTAGGCTCAGCGATATTCGAAGAAGTGTTTGTTTGCTTCGGACTCTGAACTGCATTGACATTTGGTTGTTTCTTCTTATTGTTAAAATGAGGATTTTTCTTTTTATTTCCATATGGAACTGACTGTGGAATTGACTGTGTATTTCTGGGATTCTGTTGTGTCTTACGCGAGTAACACTGATTGTATGAATGAGTTGAACTATTATGTATCGAGCAGAATTTCATTCTGCAGTCCGCGCTTAAGTAACCTTGACGTTTGCAATTATAACACGTCATTCCCGCTACTTGACTATTATTAACTACGTTCACTGTTTGTGGCTTTGTTTCATTCTTTGCAAAAACTTGAGTTAACACGGGATCGAGATCCGGACACTTAGCCATGTGTTTTTTTATCTGTTTATATACATCCAATTCCGTACTTGCAGGCGTTAACTTTTTATCAAAACACCGCACTAAAGCTTCAGGCAACATAAGTGTCATGCAAGTTAAATACATTAATCGTAAAAAATCTTTCACGGAGATGTTATCTCTAGTAACCCAAGTGGAATTACCTAAAATATCCTGATATTCATTAAGACTATCAGCTATGAGAGCTGCTCTCTCAATAACATTAAGCCGATTCATAGTGGCTTGATTAAGAGTATTTCTTAACGTTAATACTACATCCAAGGCTTCTTCACCCCCATAGACCGCGCGTAACCTAACTTTGAAATCATCCCAGGTAACTGCTTCTTGAAATGAAACACCTCTTAAATACGCACTCGCATCCCCCTTAGAAAAATCTATAAAACTTTTAGCTTCTTGTAATTGTACAAAAGTGTCTACGATTTGTTTGGCATTTAAATGGGCATCGACGGATGAAATCCATGACTCCACATTTTAGGCAAGAACCCATTGACTCGACCCTGAAAAGGAAGGATTGCTGACCTGGCATTTACAAGCGTCACAATTGGGAGAGGATTAGTCTGTCCTACGCCACTAGGTCAAGGGGTGGGGCTCACAGGGGGCGTCAGGACTGCTGTATTTCTTTTCCTATCTCTTCGACCCCTTGCAATTCTATCAAAATATCTATATGAATACAGACGTCCACTGCGTAAACGCATAAGTACCCACTGACAAAGATTATAATAAAATTCCCCAAAACAATGTTACTAATCCCAAGACATTTCCCGAGAATTTCTGAAAGAAAACCGAACACAAAGATATTTCCTGTAAATTTCTGAAAGAAAAAGGAATTAACACAAAGAGAGAAAAAATTCTAGATGAGAATTCGGAGTTGAACACAGTTTCCTTTAATGAAAGGAAAATAAAAGATTAGCAAATCACTCACCCCAGTAATAATCGGCTAACGACTCGTGATAACTACACTTCACTGCCCAAACTGGAATGAATTTGAAAAATTGTACTTAGCTTATATATGGTTCTGTGTGATGTCACATCCTCTCTCTCTCTCTTGATGTTTGTTAGCGATGTATCGTTCGAGTTTCCGTTGAATGTAGTGCTTCCTGGATGTTTTGTGAGCGTTGAACGTCAGTCCTTGGGTTTTTTAGAATGTTGATTGAAGATCCAGTTCATCAGTTTGCATGTATAACATTCATTAAATGTTATAGATTTCGATGGACTATGTTACTTAGTCAAAATTATAGATTCATTAACGTTGATTTCTTGAAGATCTTTCTCTGGTTTTTACAGCTTTATTTTTGATTTCTTGAAGATCTTCCTCTAATTCTTAGAGTTTATTATTAATTACTTGAAGATCTTTCTCTGATTCTTAGAGTTTAACCGCTGCCACCATTTATTAGTGTGCTACTAATTAAAATTGTACTTAGCTTATATATGTTTCTGTGTGATGTCGTCACATCCTCTCTCTCTCTTGATGTTTGTTAGCGATGTATCGTTCGAGTTTCCGTTGAATGTAGTGCTTCCTGGATATGTTTTGTAAGCGTTGAACACCAGTCTCTTCGGAGGCGTGGGTTCGAATCCCACCACTGCCACAATTTATTAGTGTGCTACTTTTATAAGCACACATTGAGTATGTGTTGTTTAAGATGTTAAGTCTTGAAAATGAAGTTCATCTTAGTAACTTTAAAAGTGATTTATTCTCTAAAAACAACAGTGTTAAACATCTCCATCACAGGATTGGATCTGGTTTGGTCAGATGACCAATTCAGGTGAAGTATAGATATGAACTGCTTAAATTATCGATATCACAGATATCGTATGCTTAGTTGTCTTAGCATTTAAACACAATATGGAAACTTTACATTCTTTCTCGGAAGACACCTGCATCCGGTGACGACACAATCTTTCACACGCTATGCATTTGTGTTGACGTTTCAGAAAAATGTTACATTGCCGAGGTATGCAAAGTACATCCTGTTTATGATTTTATATGACTGCAGCAAATCTCACGCTAGCATCTTCATCCACAATGACATATTATGTCATGTGTTTTAAACATGTAATAATTAACTGTTTCATTTATTACATATATATATATATATATATATATGTATATATATATATATATATATATATATATATATATATATATATATATATATATATATATATATATATATATATATATATATATATATATATATATATATAAGCATATATACATATATATATATATATATATGTCGAGGAATGCTGTGCTGCCATCTCTTGGCTATGTTTTCACTCCATGGACTAAAGAAGTTATTTCTGTTTATTTGGTTGTCCTTGATTTGTTTTTCTTTCTTAACGTGGAGAGTCCCCGGCATTTCTCTAATCAATACCTGACACCTAGCCATCCGTAACAGTAAGTGCTAAAAAGACACCTTTTCATAAATTGTTTCATGTATTAGTGTATTATATAATGTGTTAAAGTGATTAAGTGTTCACAAGTGTGTACTGTATAAATAATGAAGATTGTTTGTGAATTGGAAATGTAATATGTCAACCTGTGGTTAAAAGTTTAAAATGTTTAAACAATGTTTTCAATGTTTCACTTCATTGTGCAATTGACTGCATCTTCTGCAGTCAAGAAATTGATTATATTATATCAAGTTTTTAGCTGTAAATATGTTTATATTTTGCAGAACTCCTTAGATCTGGATTAGTCCTTAGACCTGGATTAGTCCTTAGACCTGGATTAGTCCTTAGACCTGGATTAGTCCTTAGACCTGGATTAGTCCTTAGACCTGGATTAGTCCTTAGACCTGGATCAGTCCTTAGACCTGGATCAGTCTTCTGCATACTTGGTCCTAGACCTTAGAACTCTTGGTCATTGGATCTGATTCTTCGTCAGACTGTAATCAAGTGCAGTACTTTTCCTGATCCTGATTATACGTGCTAGATGTTCAATATATCTATATATTGTTATGATTCCTGGTGTTAAACATGGAGTTTGTTAATTTTGTTTGTTTCAGTTTGTAAATATATTTTAAGTTAATAGAATTTTTCAAGTTATACCTTTATATCAAAATATTAAACAAGGAAACTTAAAAATGAACAATCAAATATATTTTTAAAAGAACCAGAGTTCATGGCATATAAAATCTAAAGACCATAACTCGACAATTGGCGCAGTGAGTAGGATAAACTGTTCATGAATGTAATGTTTTCTGTTTTGTTAAGTAGGTACCAGGACTTGATAAGAGAAGTGTCGGACTTGGACCCCAGGTATTTGTTGGTTTCTAATGGAGTCTTGTTTCTTCCCTTTTGATTCTATGAAAGTAAGGTAAGACCTTGAAATTGTTAAAAAGGGAGTTTGTTATGGAAAATTTGTGGCTGGTGGTATGTCGCTGTCCTGTTTGTGACTTAAAATATTCATTTTTGTTTTGCAATGCGTTTTTGTATAGAGCGTTAATTAAGAGGTTATGTATCTTGATTATATGCTTGCAATAACTTTTGCATTAGTATTATTATAATTGCATTAATTAGAGGTTGAGTATCTGATTAAATGCTTAATTTTTGTGTACGTTCTTAAATTTATATAAAGTTGTTTGCGCAAGTTGTTTACTGCAATACATTATGAATTAGTTTTGAGATTCGGTGTTTGCTAACAATGTAACTGCGTTAGTCTTATAATGGGCTTGTTTAAGTGACTAGTTCTTAGCAGTCTGTTAAATAATTTATGCGTGGGTCAAAGTTAAACTTCGCCTTTATTAGGTAGTGTTTGAATTTTCCAATGTTTGATTACTCGCGTAGTGTAATTTTCTAATTGTCGTTCACTTGTTTTCAAGGGAATACAACTTGGACGTATGTTTATTTATCGTGTGTAAATTTTTAATTTTCATTATGGATGTTAAACCGTTAATTGACAGTGCAATTAAACAAGGCCTTACTGGTACTCAAATTGATGAATTTGTACAGAGACAGTTAAAGCTTCAGATAGAATATGACGAGGTCCGAAAGAAAGCAGACGAAGAAAGAGAAGAAAGAGTCGCAAAGCGTGAGTTAGATAAACTAGAGAGAGAGAGAAAGAAAGCCGACGAGGAGAGAAAACATGAATTAGAGTTACTTAAATTGAAATCTAGTCCTGATTACACTCCAGATCCTAATCCCATTGTTGATCCCTTAAGGTCTTCTTTGCCTAAAATTCCACCATTTGACGAGACCGTAGACGAAATAGACTTGTACATAGATCGCTTTGAGAGATTAGCGAAATTTTACAAATGGAAAGAAGATGATTATTCAATGTTATTGGGAACTCTATTGCGTGGTAGAGCTTTGAAAATTTATTGTAGCTTGTCTAGCGATATTGTCAATAACTTTGTTTCACTTAAGAAAGCTCTGCTTAAAGCTTTTCACATAAATTCCAATGTATATCGAAGGAAGTTTAGAGATTCTATTATTGATACTGACGAAAGTTTTGTACAGTTCAATTGTAAATTGGGACAATATTTTGATAAGTGGTTGGAACTTGCAAATGTAGAGAAAAATTATGAATCTGTTAGAGATTTTATGATTTTTGACCAAATGTTGTCTAGTTGTTCTCATGATCTTCGTTCATTTTTGCTAGAACAGTCACTTCAGAATTCATGTCAACTTGCTGAGAGTGCAGATAGATATCTAGTTGCTCATGGTATGAAGAAATGCCGTAAGAGTAATGATAAAATTCCCTCTAAACCTCATGCTAAACCTCTTGCTGATAATATTACAAAGTCTCCTAAAGTTTCGAATTCGGTAACTAAATCTGATTCTAATGTTAAATGTCATCATTGTGGCGAAGTTGGTCATATTCGTCCTAATTGCCCTGTGTACAAATTAAATAAGAAATCTGATAAAGTAGTGCCTAAAATAGGTGTAGTACTTGGCCGTGAAGAAAAATTGCATAATTGTGTAACTGATACTGATGGAAAGATTTTTTATCAGTCAGTTGAGGTAGTTTTTGATACTGGGTGCAATACCGTGGTTGTTAGAGATACATTAGTACCTTTAAATTATCCTCGTGGCAGAAAAGTGAAAGTTTATGACTATCTTGGTAGACCTTTGTACCTAAATACAGTGCATACAATTGTTGAGTCTAAATTCTTTTCTGGTAAAGTTAAAGCTATTGTTGCCCCCATACGTTGCGCAGATGTCATTATTGGTCTTATACCTGGACTTAAACATAATGTTGATGCAGGTTTAAGTTTAATAAACGGTGATGAGTTTGTTTCTGATCGTAACGTTAACGTTAATGTTGTAACGAGAGCAAAAGCTAAGGATAAAGTAAAGGAACGTCCTATGTCTAGTAATCTTGAATCTTTGGATAAGGAATATGGTCTTAATTCTGATGAATTTAGTGAGTGTCAAAAAGAATGTCCTTCACTTGCTTGTATCCGTAAGTTGCTTGATAACGAAGAAAGTGTAACCTTAAAATGTCAGACAGTTAAGTACGTAAATATTGGAGATTTAATATATCGCAAGTGTCTTGAAAGTAGTAAACCTGAAGATGTGGGAAAATTACAGTTAGTTGTGCCAGTTCAGTACCGTAATATAATAATGAAGTTAGCACATGAGTCTTTGTTGGCGGGACACTTTTCATCTCGTAAGACTATAGATAAGATCATGCAGAAATTCTATTGGCCGAGGGCAAGCTTAGATATACATAGATTTTGTAAATCTTGTCATTCGTGTCAAAAGTTCAGCAGTAAACCAAAGAAAGTACCTTTAGTGCCAATGCCCATTGTGAATGAACTTTTTTCACGTATTGCAATTGATCTAATTGGTCCTATCACTCCTTGTACTAAGAAAGGTCATAAGTATATTCTTACGGTGATAGATATGGCTACTCGATATCCCGAAGCAGTTGCTTTACGCAATATTGATACAGTTTCTGTAGCTGAAGCATTAATGGAGATATTTTGTAGAGTTGGTATACCCAAAGAAATCATCAGTGATCGTGGCACTCAATTCAAGTCTGATCTTATGTCTGAAATTAATAAATTATTATGTATCAAAGCCATTTACACCAGTCCTTATCATGCATCTTGTAACGGAATGGTTGAACGTATGAATGGAACTTTGAAAAATATGCTAAAGAAAATTTGTATTGATAATCCGAATGGATGGGATAAATACATTAATGTTGCCTTATTTGCTTATCGTGAAAATCCAAATGATAGTTTAAAGTTCAGTCCTTTTGAATTGCTGTACGGTCGAAATGTAAGAGGTCCATTACATATTTTGCATGAATTGGTATCTAATAATAGTATTGATGGAGAATTAACTACTAGTTATCGATACATAATTAGCCTTAGAGATAAATTGCAGAGCATGGCTGAAGTTGTAGTAAATAATGCAAAGGTTAGTGCCAAGAAATATAAAGAGTATTTTGATAAGAAAACCACCTCTCGTAAATTCAAAGTTAATGATGAAGTTTTAGTTATGCTTCCCAATAGTTCAAATAAATTCCTTATGCAATGGAAAGGTCCATATATAATCACTGATGTCCATTCTAATGGTGTTGATTACTATGTCAAAGTAGGAAATAGATTAAAGTTATATCATGCAAATATGCTTAAGACTTATCATAGAAGATCTAAGGTTAGTGTAATTCAACAAGAAGTAAATGATCTTTTAAATTCAGCAAAATTGTTTTCAGCTCTTCAAGCTGAAGTACAGCCTGTTATTGCCATTACTGACAATAATTGTTGTGAATTGCCATCAAGAGATGAAGACTCTGGTAATTATAACTTTTGTGAATCTTTGTCATCTGATAAAATTAATGATCTTGAATGTTTATTGAAGTCATTTACAGACGTCATGAGTGATACACCTGGTCGTACTAAGACTATTTCTCATAATATAAAATTGCAAAGTGATGAACCAATCAGAGCTAAGAATTGCCCAATTCCTTTAAGTTTGCTCGATGAATTCAATAAGGAGGTAGATAGAATGATTGATATGGATATTATTCAACCTTCAACTTCTGATTATTGTTCACCTGTTGTTATTGTACGAAAACCTAATGGAAGTATACGTTTATGTGTTGATTTTAGAACTCTTAATAAATATTCAGAATTTGATGCAGAACCGATGCCTAGTATAAATAACGATTTACATAAAATGAATGGCGCTAAATATTTTACTGAATTAGACCTATGTAAGGGGTACTGGCAGGTTCCATTAGATCCTAGAGCTATGAAATTTACAGCTTTTTCTACCAAGTATGGGTTAATGGAGTTTAAAGTGATGCCATTTGGTCTTAAAACCGCATGTGCAACATTCGTGAGATTGATGCGAAAAGTGTTGTCAGGATTATCAAATGTATCTTGTTATTTTGATAACATTGTTATTTTCAGTAAATCCTGGAGTAATCATCTTAATCATATTAAGTTAGTTCTTTCAAGACTTCGTGACCATGGCCTAACAGCTGGTCCTGATAAATGTTTCTTTGCATTCAATGAAATAAAGTATCTTGGGTATAAACTAGGAAATAACTGTTTATCACCTATTAGGTCCAGAGTAGATGATATTGTTAATATGCCTGTTCCAACAACAAAGAAGGACTTGCGTTCATTTATGGGAACATTAGGATATTACAACAGATTTATTCCAAACTTTTCTATTTTGTCTGCTCCAATTAATGATTTATTGAAGAAAAACTGTAGTAATAAATTGAATTGGTCTGATAACCAACTTAAATGTTTCAATGATCTTAAAGCTCATCTTTTAAAATCTCCTATCTTGATGTTGCCTGATGTAGAAAAGAAGTTTTATTTGCGAACAGATGCGTCTTATCATGGTTTGGGTGCTGTTATATTGCAGGATCATGATGGTGTGTTTAAACCAGTTTGCTAT
>NC_090749.1:69159662-69167162 GCF_036898095.1 Palaemon carinicauda
AAGAGAATCCAGACATTAATGTATCAAAAATATATATGGCTTATTTGAATATGAAAAACACGTAAAAATGTGCAAAATTTATCATTAATTGAATGCCAAGTAACAAACTACCAATTGGCTACGATGGTGAAGATGGGTTGATTTCAATTCTAAGTACAAAATACCTGAATTCGACAGGTATAAGTACAGAAGAATTGTCATTGACTTTTATCTTTCTTCGTGGCCAAGTGGGTTAGTCACTGTCTGTACAAGCTTGCCGACCAGGGTTCGATTCCCGGCCGGAACCAAGCTCTTGTCTTTGTGTGATTTCGCCTGGGGCTCTGATCCCGAGGTCGTTAAGAGAATCCAGACATTAATGTATCAAAAATATATATTGCTTATTTGAATATGAAAAACACGTAAAAATGTGCAAAATTTATCATTAATTGAATGCCAAGTAACAAACTACCAATTGGCTACGATGGTGAAGATGGGTTGATTCCAATTCTAAGTACAAAATACCTGAATTCGACAGGTATAAGTACAGAAGAATTGTCATTGACTTTTATCTTTCTTCGTGGCCAAGTGGGTTAGTCACTGTCTGTACAAGCTTGCCGACCAGGGTTCGATTCCCGGCCGGAGCCAAGCTCTTGTCTTTGTGTGATTTTGCCTGGGGCTCTGATCCCGAGGTCGTTAAGAGAATCCAGACATTAATGTATCAAAAATATATATGGCTTATTTGAATATGAAAAACACGTAAAAATGTGCAAAATTTATCATTAATTGAATGCCAAGTAACAAACTACCAATTGGCTACGATGGTGAAGATGGGTTGATTTCAATTCTAAGTACAAAATACCTGAATTCTACAGGTATAAGTACAGAAGAATTGTCATTGACTTTTATCTTTCTTCGTGGCCAAGTGGGTTAGTCACTGTCTGTACAAGCTTGCCGACCAGGGTTCGATTCCCGGCCGGAGCCAAGCTCTTGTCTTTGTGTGATTTCGCCTGGGGCTCTGATCCCGAGGTCGTTAAGAGAATCCAGACATTAATGTATCAAAAATATATATGGCTTATTTGAATATGAAAAACACGTAAAAATGTGCAAAATTTATCATTAATTGAATGCCAAGTAACAAACTACCAATTGGCTACGATGGTGAAGATGGGTTGATTTCAATTCTAAGTACAAAATACCTGAATTCGACAGGTATAAGTACAGAAGAATTGTCATTGACTTTTATCTTTCTTCGTGGCCAAGTGGGTTAGACACTGTCTGTACAAGCTTGCCGACCAGGGTTCGATTCCCGGCCGGAACCAAGCTCTTGTCTTTGTGTGATTTCGCCTGGGGCTCTGATCCCGAGGTCGTTAAGAGAATCCAGACATTAATGTATCAAAAATATATATGGCTTATTTGAATATATATATATATATATATATATATATATATAAATTCTTTTCGATCGGGGTTAGCTCTTCCTGGGGAAAGAAGGTACGTTTGCATGTGAGTGCATAAGTCTCTAACTATTTAGCCGTCATTTTGACGGGTCATCTACATGAGTTTATATACACTACTTTTTTCTCCTTTCCTATCTCTTCATTGTATCCTTTCCCATCTCTCTATCTATATATCTAATTATTGCTCTATCTATCTACCTATCTCGGTTATAGTGTAATGCAAATAACGTTCAATATGAATAATTTTCAAATTTATTATTGAAGGATTTCGTTTCATTACTGTTGCTATCATTCTTGCCCTGCGTTTTGCTGATCTTATTTTTCTATGTAGTTTAATTAGTACTTCTTTTGTACCCTAATGTTGAAGGGAACTATTTCTTTAAGATGGATACCTCTTCATTCCCATTTTGTCGGTCACTGCTGTTTTTATATGAAATCCTTAACATCAAAATACTAAAATATATACCAATATATTTTTAAATGATCAAATATTTTTCTCGAATATTTTTCACCCAGAGGATATACTTGTTATCGTAACCAGTCTGCTTGTTTTCGTCCATAACACTCATGCAGTAAATATTCATACGTTAGTGAATGTCTCTATAAGCTACATTTTTCTCAGATTATAATATTTTTGTAATTCTTACAAGGAATTTCGTTGAACCTGAAATTACTTATTTGCAGGAAATATATAATCATTGAATACGGTATATTTTCTTCTTCTAATATCATTGGTCTTGTAAGGCATTACTTACAACAAATACTTACACAATACCATGGATTATTAGTGTTTTGTAATGAATAACTTGCGGCAAATACACAAACAATAGCGAGGATTATTATTGTTCTAGTAATTAATAACTTGTGGCACCTACACAAATAATAGTGTGAATTATTATTGTTCTTGTAATGAATAACTTGCGGCACCTACACAAACAATAACGTGGATTACCATTGTACCTGTAATGAAATACTTGCAGAACATACACAAACAATAGTGTGAATTATTATTGTTCTTGTAATGAATAACTTGCGGCATATAAACTAATAGTGTGGAATATTACTGTCCTTGTAATGAATTACTTGCGGCACATACATAAACAATAGTGTGGAATATAATTTTTCTTTTAATGAATTATTTCCGGCACATACACAAAGAAAAGCGAGGAATATTATTGCTCTTGTAATGAATTACTTACGGCACATACACAAACAATAGCGTGAATTATTATTGTTTTTGTAATGAATTACTTGCAGCACATACACAAACAATAGCGTGGATTATTATTCTTGTAATGAGAAACTTGCGGCACATACAGAAACAATAGTGTATAATATTATTGTTCTGGTAATGTATAACTTGCGGCAAATACACAAACAATAACGTGGATTATTTTTCTTGTAATGACTAACTTGAGTTACATACAGAAACGATAGTGTATAATGTTATTGTTCTTGTAATTAATTACTTACGGCAAATGCACAAACAATAGCTTAGATTATTCTTGTCCTTGTATTCAATTACCTACGGTAAATGCATAAACAATAGATTGATTATTGGTTTTGTAATAAATAACTTGCGGCAAATACACAAACAAAAAAAGGATAATTGTTCTTGTAATAAATAACTTGCGGCAGATACACAACAATAGCAGGGATTATTATTGTTCTTGGAATCAATTACTTACGGAAAATGCACAAAAAATAGTGATTATTGTTTTTACAATGAATAACTTGCGGCAAATACACAACCAATAGAGAGGATTATTATTGTGGCGGTCATCAATTACATGTATATACACTAACAATAGCGAGGACTATTATTGTTCTTGTAACGAATTACTTGTAGCAAATACAGCAAAACAATAGAGTGATTGTTGTTATTGTAGTGCATAACTTGCTGCAAATGCACCAAGAATAACTTGCGGCAAATACATACACAACAGCAAGGCTTCCCACTGCACATTTGCAGTTCGTACCGAGATCTTCTGGTCTACTCCTATACTTTTATGAAGCTCCCCCGTCTGACTCTCTTTCCAACATAGCGTCATTGTGGATGATCTTCTTTATGGGTTGTTTGTTCGCTTAACCCTTCTATGTCGATACATCTAGGGTACGAATCCTTGGCAATGAAACCCATAGAGCTGGCTTCTTCTTCTTCTTCTTTTTATAGGGCGGAGTAATGACGGAATGTGAGGGTTTAAGATCTATTTTGGGATTTTGTAAATGCCACGAAAGAGAGAAGTTAAACGTGGTAATTTTCTTTGATTCTCTCTCTCTCTCTCTCTCTCTCTCTCTCTCTCTATATATATATATATATATATATATCTATAAATATATATATATATATATATATACATATATATCTATAAATATATATATATATATATATATATACATATATATATATATATATATACATACATACATCCATACATACATTTAGACACACACATACACACACACACACATATATATATATATATATGTATATATATACATATATATATATATATATATATGTGTGTGTGTATATATATATATATATATATATACACATATATATATATACATATATATACATACATCAATACATACATTTAGACACACACACACACACACACACATATATATATATATATATATACATATATATATATATATATATACACACACATATATATATATATATGTATATATATATATATATATGTGTGTGTATATATATATATATATATATACTTGAGCTCTTACCCTTAATTCAAATGACCTTTTACTGTATTGACTAAGACACTGCAAACGCACAAGTTGAACGAAAATAATAATTATTATTATTACCACCCGTATTACAAATTACACACACACACACACACACACAAAAAATAAGATGTTTATGAAAATAATATAAATTATTGGGATTTGCTTCCACATTATCATAATTACTATTATCATTACTAACTAGACATTCTTCATAAAACAATAATTTCTCGGGCTTATCCTCTTAGCTGGAGTATTTTGTCAATTTGCAAATCAATGAGATGAATAATATTTTCTATTATCCCTGAAATGAAGCGACCCCATTGAAAAACAACACAGCAATCAATATCATATTAATACAGTAATTGTTGAAATTATCAGTGAAACTTGCACGTCATTATCCTCTTAATACACCTACAAAGAAGGCTCTTCATAAGCACGTTGAAAACCCATATATAAAGTGCGTCATTCACCTCTACTCGCGTTTCCTTGATATATGCAAAGGTTATTCCTTACCGAAACCCCTCAAATATGCATAATTTTCCCTGATCTATTATTCTCCATTCTCTCTGCATGGCTAAACCATTTTAAACACAGAAAAGTAATATTATCATTATTCTTCATTCTCTCTGCATGATCAAACCATTTCAACCACAGAAATGTAGTCTTATTATGATCATTTTCCATTCTCTCTGTATGACCAACCCACTTCAAAATCCAGAGAGGTAATCTCATTATAACCATTCTCCATTCTCTCTGCATGACCAAACCAATTTAAACACAGAAATGTGACCTTATTATGGTCGTGATCTTTATGATCATTCTCCCTTCTCTCTGCATGAACCGAACCATTTCAAACAAAGAAATGTAATCTTATGATCATTCTCTATTTCTCTCTGCATGACCAAACCACATCAAGCAAGCTTAAGACCATTCTCCATTCTCTCTGGATGACCGAACATTCCAAACACTGAAATGAAATCTTATCATGATCATATTAAAATTAGAGGCTTCTTCATTATCCTTTTAATGGAAGGATAATTCCGGGATGTGTAGCTTACCTAGTGACATCCCCAACACACAAACCAACTAAATGAGCCATCTGAACTTTCTACTCTTCCTTCTCTCTCCTGATCCAAACTTCTGCTGCAGGACTAATTCATCCCCAAAGTCCCCACCACCGTCCTGAACTGCTGGCTGCTACTACCCTTAGTCTCCCCCTCTGTCGTAATTGCCGTTATTAGTGTAATTACTTAAAAACTTTGCCATTACTCTCGCGTCGAGATAAGGTCTTTAGCAGTTGAGGAGAAATTCTTCTTGGGCTTCTCTCCCTCCTAAACTTTTCCTTCGGAGTATGCTATTATAGTGGGGGGGGGTGATGATCAGGCTATTCAGACTGGTTGTTCTTTTTATTTCTTTTTCTAGTAATCTTCCACACATCATCTCACCAATTTCCACCTTTAAGTGCACCTCTCTCTATTCATGACAGACAAAAGGACTTGCACAATCTATCATTTTAATGGGGTATATTACATCCCTATAATGATTTCTTAGATAACACTTTTCTTTAACATACTGTCTTTCATTGTGGCTAATTTCATCCAAAAAACAGTATTTTATAAGATAACCTCTACTTCCAGCAAAGTACTCCATCACCACATGTATTTTTGCCTCTTTTAAAAATATTACATTAAATGATTCACCCATATATATTACAATAAAAGCGTATATTCTCATTTAGCTTAATAATATCTTATGGTGTAGCTCCCCTACTTCCTTGTCATGCTCCCGCTATTATTTTTATTATTATTATTATTATTATTATTATTATTATTATTATTATTAGCCAAGCTGCAACCCTAGTTGGAGAAGCAAGATGCTATAAGCCCAAGGGCTCCAACTTGGAAAAATAACTGTCAGGAAAGGGAATAAGGAAAAAAATAATTGATGAGAAAGAATTAACAATAAATTATTCTTAAAACAGTAACATCATCAAAATATATATAATCATTATTAATACTATCTAAGCTACAACCCAAGTTGGAAAAGCAGGATGCTATAAGCCCAGAGACTCCAATAAAGAAAATAGCCCCATGAAGACAGTAGAGAAGGAAAATAGAATATTTTAGGAAAGCATATTTCCATCTTTCTCAATCATTTTTCGTCAGATAAATAGTTCTATTTATATATCTTAACCCAACACACCCTCATTTACTCCTTACTATTCAGGTGTATATTTACATCCCCCTAAATACGCTCTCCTCCTAAATACACTCCTCGCAGCCGAGTGTATATTTCCATCTCTCTTGATCCCCTTTCATCCACTGTCAGAGCGACTCCACCTTCATAAACTGTCACAGAGCCAGCGTTGGGTTTCTTTACGACCCATCCCGGCGATGAAGCGGGCCATTCTGAATTCTCGGTCACACTCCAACCCAGAAATAATGTCATTCATATTATCTTGGTCCCTTCAGACCCATTCATACTTTGTGTCCGCATTATGAAAGCGAGACACCGCATGGCCCAGATATATATACAGTACAACGTTCGGCACATGTTTCATATCCACTGACAAATAGTTCTCTCTCTCTCTCTCTCTCTCTCTCTCTCTCTCTCTCTCTCTCTCTCTATGAGACTCGTCATTTCTATATCTGTATACAATAAAAAAACATTTTCATCTCACTGCATTATTTCGCCAGTTACTCTTTGTGACTCTGATCGTTTGAGCCTGTACTATGAAATCTCTCTATCCCAGAATATGATGACAAACCCTTTGCATTTGAAATAACCCTTTAACAAACTCCAGGTTCTCTCTCTCTCTCTCTCTCTCTCTCTCTCTCTCTCTCTCTCTCTCTCCCTCTCTTCCAGGATATAATTGCAGTCTTATCAGCTGACCAAATCCTTTTGATAGTGGGTAATCGTCTCGCTCTGACGCTTTGAACTATAGTCCTTTTATTTGACTCTGTCTCTTTTGTAGCTTAAAGTTCTATGTTTTTCTCTAAATTTCTCTTTGCTTATGAAACAAAAGTTTTATTTTTCAACTATTCTTCTTCTATTATATCATCGACAATTTCTCCATGTCTCATTTGCAATATCTCTCTCTCTCTCTCTCTCTCTCTCTCTCTCTCTCTCTCTCTCTCTCTCTCTTCCAGGATATAATAACTGAACAAATCCTTTTGATAGTGGGTAATCGTCTCGCTCTGACGCTTTGAACTATAGTCCTTTTATTTGACTCTGTCTCCTTTGTAGCTTAAAGTTCTATGTTTTTCTCTAAATTTCTCTTTGCTTATGAAACAAAAGTTTTATT
>NC_090749.1:69177162-69189662 GCF_036898095.1 Palaemon carinicauda
GTGAAGGATGATCAAAGATTAAAAATAGAATTAAATAATCTAAAAGTTCTATGGAGTAGGAGAGGAAGACCCAAAAGAGGGTTAGATAGGTAATTGAAAAGACATATTGGGATCACAAAATTTGAAGCAAGGTTAAAGTGCATGTCGCAATGGGGGTTGATAAATGTTGTGTTAGTTTTACTGCATTTTTTAATCATCCACTCTTATCCAGTTAAAGTATAAAGGGGGCAGCGACTTGAATTGATCTATTCCCAGCCACCCGGTTTTAGTGGAAGAGATTTTACACACACATGTATGTATGTATGTATTTATGTATGTATGTATGTGTGTATGTATATATATATATATATATATATAAATATACAGTATATATATATATATATATATATGTACAGTATATATATATATATATATATATATACATACAGTATATATGTATTTATATATATATATATATATATGCAATATACGGTATATATGTATTTATATGTATGTATGTATATATATATATATATATATATAAAATATACGGTATATATGTATTTATATGTATGTATGTATATATATATATATATATATAAATGTATATATATATATATATATATATACAGTATGTGTATATGAATGAAAATCAACACAATATTGTGTTCAAATAGAAATAAATTCCTTCCGCATACTTGGAATCAAACCCTAGCCCCTTCAAATGAAAGGCCAGGTCGCTTCCAACCATTCCATCAGAGGGTCAAAAGAAATCGGAACCTAATTGCTACCCAAGTACGAGGAAAAAATTTATATATATATATATATATATATATATATATATACACAATACCTTAACAGGGGGAAAGGGTTTGTGCATTGCTATGACCGAAACAGCTGTACTAATCACGGCCACCCATACTAGGTTGGTTTAATGAAAGTCATCAGACTGAAGTATCCCACCATCGCCAATCCGCAGCGGCCAGCGTGTTGATGAAAACTGCCCAAATCTCTGACATGAATAAAGAAAAGTGTGAAGCCTGTGTCCCTCAGTGGACTAGAAACAGCTGCATTTGTTGTTGTGTAAATGACTATCAATTGTATCTTATTTCAGAAAATTAGAAAGTGGAAGAAAAATCTTGCAAAAGAAAAAAATGTGTGGAAGATGATGGAAATAAAATGTAAGATAGAAAATGCAGAACAAAAGATTATACTGTTAAAAGAAAATGAAAAAAGTGACTTAGAAGAAAGGACACTTCAAAATATAAAAAGAAACCCCGAAGTACTTTACTTCTATGCAAAAAAGATGAATAAAGGGAGAATAGAAATAGGCCCTCTAAGAATTGAAGAACGGCTAACGAATGAAAAAAAGGAAACATGCAACATATTAGTAGAAAAATATAAGAGTGAGTTCACGCCAAGAATTGCGAATGAGAATAATGAAACAGAAATGAGAGAAGAAACTGTTGAATATCTAACGGATATAGATATTAATGAAGCAGATATTGTCAAGGCTATAAACGAAATTAAAAATGGATCGGCAGCCGAACCAGATGGAGTTCCAGCGATTTTGTTAAAAAAACTGCAAACACTATCGCGAAGCCGCTTGCAATACTGCTAAGACAGTGTAGATATGAGCGAGATATATGTTAAACATAAATTAGCTTATATAACACCTATCTTCAAAAGTGGATCAAGACTAGAGGCAAGCAATTATAGACCTGTTAGTCTAACATCACATATTATGAAAGTGTATGAGAGGGTAATAAAAAAGAAAATAATGAACCATTTTGTTAAAAATAATTTGTTTAATATAGATCAACACGGTTTTGTGCCTGGAAAAAGTACACAGACCCAACTGATAGCACACTATGAAAACATATACAAAAATATGATAAATGAAAAATACACAGATTTGATCTATCTAGATTTTGCAAAAGCCTTTGACAAGGTAGACCATAATATATTAGAGAAAAAAATGAGAAAGCATAATATTGTGGGAAAGATAGGAAAATGGGTAAAAGAATTCCTGCAAAACAGAAAACAGATAGTGGTTGCAAATGACGAGAAATCAGATGAAGCCCAGGTAATATCTGGCGTGCCACAAGGTACGGTATTAGCTGCACTGCTGTTTGTTATTATGAGCGCAGACATAGACTGTGATGTTGAAGACTCCTTAGTGAGAAGTTTCGCCGATGACACAAGAATAAGTAGAGAAATTACTTGTGATGAAGATAGGAACTCACTACAAAGAGATCTAAACAAAATATATGAATGGGCGGAGAAAAATAGGATGGTATTTAACTCCGATAAATTCGAATCAATAAACTATGGAAACAGAGAAGGAATGGTATATGCATACAAGGGTCCTAATAATGAGACAATCACAAACAAGGAAGCAAATAAAGACCTTGGTGTAATGTTAAATAGGAATATGTTATGCAACGACAAAATAGCAACACTGTTGGTTAAATGTAAAGCAAAAATGGGAATGTTATTCAGACACTTTAAAACAAAAAAAGCTGAACACATGATTATGCATCACAAAACTTATGTACGTAGTACACTCGAGTACTGCAATGTGATATGGTACACGCACTACCAAAAGGATATCGCGCAAATAGAGAGTGTACAAAGGTCCTATACTGCTAGAATAGAAGAAGTTAAGGACCTTGACTACTGGGAAAGACTTCAATTTTTAAAACTATACAGTCTAGAAAGGAGAAGAGAACGCTACATGATCATACAAGCATGGAAGTAAATAGAAGGAATTACTGAAAACATCATGGAGCTAAAAATATCAGAAAGAGCAAGCAGAGGTAGATTAATAATGCCAAAAAATATACCAGGAAAACTAAGGAAGGCGCACAGGACATTAATCCACTACGCACCAGCATCAATAATGCAGCGACTATTTAATGTGCTGCCAGCTCATCTAAGAAACATATCAGGAGTGAGCGTAGATGTGTTTAAGAATAAGCTCGATAAATACCTAAGATGCATCCCAGACCATCCAAGACTGGAAGATGCAAAATACACCGGAAGATGCATTAGCAACTCTCTGGTGGATATACGAGGTGCCTCACACTGAGGGACCTGGGGGAACCCAAACATAAAATAAGGCAATAAGGTAATATGAAGATGTTAATTATTTTCTTTTATGAGTCATGACAGAAAAGACCTCATATTGCTGTGAGCTAAATAAATTTTAATCAATTACTCAATTTGAGTTCCAGTTTTCTTTTTTACGATTTAACTTACGTTTTTATAAGGATGTAAATTCAGCTTTTCTTAACAACTCAATACCGTTTTTTTTTCAAAATATTCGTGACTGACTAATTCCTTCTAGAAAAAAAAAATCTTTCTTTGGAGCTAATACTCTATGAACTAAATTACAATACACATTTAAAATTTCACAAATAATAAAAAAAAACAATTTCTTAGAATCTCATATCTATTACCTTAATTACCATACACATCTAAAATTTTACAGACAAGCAAGATGCTTTCAGCCCAATGGCTCCAAAAAGGAAAAATAGCCCAGTGAGGAAAGGAAACAAGGTAATAAATAAACGATATAAGTAATGAAAAATTTGAATAGAATATTTTGAAAAGCATCAACATTAAAAACATATAATTCACATGTAGACTATAAAAAGACTTATGTCAGCCAGTTCAACATAAAAAACATTCTCTGCAAGTTTGAACATTTCAAGTTCTACTGATTCAACTAAAACTCTATAAATAATGATTAATGGCATCTAGCTGCTAGACACTCCAAGCAAATGACAGGGGCAAGAAAAACAGCCCCTTCTTTTAGTGGCCTATCTATCTGACAGACCTGTCAATTTGGTGACAGATCCGTCAATGGAACTAGAATGCGTGACGCAACGGATATCAAAGGTAAATATATTGACAATGCTCTTTCAGGTAACAATGTAAGTAATGTAAACACTGGAAATATTCATTCAATGTAGAATGGTATCTTTCAATGAGAGGTTTTTCACATAGATGATATTTTGATTACGGTAGGGGCAGAATGTGTGATAATAATAATAATAATAATAATAATAATAATAATAATAATAATAATAATAATAATGATGATGATGATGATGATAATAATCCCCCTATATAATAAAGAGTAAGTGTCTGGTTATATATATATATATATATATATATGTATATATATATATATATATATATATATATATGTGTGTGTGTGTGTGTGTGTAATTTCCCTTTCTATGTGACCTTTCATCAACTACTTCTATCCAATCATTCCTCCTCATTCCTATTCAACATCTTAGATAAATAAATGGCGGTAGCCTTCTTTAAAAAAAACCCGGTCAAGTGGTCCTTGAAGGAAGGAAGGCGTCTTGGAGCGACTGATGTTTACCCAAAGGCCTCTGCCAGACGCACGACGCAATATTTACAAAGACTGACAAAGTGACAGTTCTCAAGACGATATGCTCTCTGAAGACACTTGGCTCCTGAGCAAACAGAATAACGAAAATGTCTCCCACGTGTCTTCTGCTATTTTTTCGTTTTTCTGGTTCGATATAAGTAGGTAAAAATAGTTTATTTACCCAAGTTTGAAAATGGATGATTGAGAAGGGGTTGGCTATTAGCAAGCAAATATTTTCGAAAAAATGGATGGTTGGTAACTGATAATTTTGGGTTGCTTTTTAAATGTCACGTATTCGTGGGTATAATCACATTATTATTATTATTATTATTATTATTATTATTATTATTACTTGCTAAACTACAACCCTAGTAGAAAAAAAGGATGCTATAAGCCCAGAGGTTCCAACAGGGAAAATAAACAAAAACATTTACGAAAAGTTCAACTTATACAACTACCCGATTAGGAAGATTATTCTACAACTTGGCCACAGCTGGATCAAAACTTCTAGAGTATTATTATTATCATTATTATTTTCATTATTATTATTATTATTATTATAATTATTATTATTATTATTATTATTATTATTACTTGCTAAGCTACAACCCCAGTTGGATAAGCTCGATGCTATAAGGCCAGGGGCCACAACAGGGAAAATAGCCCAGTGGGAGAAGGAAACAAGGAAAAATAATATATTTCAAGAACTGTAACATTTAAATAAAAATTTTCTACATAAACTATGAAATCTTTAACACAACAAGAGGAAGAGAAAGGACAGAATAGTGTGCCTGAGTGTACCCTCAGGCAAGACAACTCTAACCCAAGACAGTGGAAGACCATGGTAGAGAAGCTCTGGCACTACCTAAGACTAGAGAACAATGGTTTGATTTTGGAGTGTCCTCCTAGAAGAGCTGCGTACCAAAGCTATAGAATTGCTTCTACCCTTACCAAGAGGAAAGCGGCCACTGAGCAATTACAGAGCATTAATTAACCCCTTTAGAGAAGAAGAATTGTTTGGTAATCACAATGTTGTCAGGTTTATGAGGACAGAGGAGAATAAATAAAGAATATGCCAGACTATTCGGTGTATGTGTAGGGAAAGGGAAAGTGAACCGTAACCAGAGAGAAGGATCCGATGTAGTACTGTCTGGCCAGTCAAAGGACCTAATAGCTCTCTAGTGGTAGTATCTCAACGGATGGCTGGTGCGCTGGCCAACCTGTACCATTGAGCCTCATGATGGAGGCGCCCATAATATTACAATTACACAATATTAAAGGAGCTGTAAATATTCAGGGAAAAATGTTTAGTTGGGAAGATTACATCTTCTAAACCAGATAACAAATATTATAGACATAAAGAGAGCTGATAATTTAGACAAGTCATAAGGAGAAACCCACAGGAAAATCCTGTATCATAACTAGTGTTGATAAGGACATAACCTTAAACACTTCATTACTGAAAATATCACGAAAATTTAATATTTTTGCAATTGAGGCCTGCACAATACTAAGGGTTTCCACAGCTCAAAGTGTTGATATTTTATTGCTTCAAAGTCTTCTAAATACATTCTTTTTTCACAATAATAATAATAATAATAATAATAATAATAATAATAATAATAATAATAAATAATTACCAATGGGGTACTTGGACATTCATATAATCAAAAACTTTCTCAAAATCGTGAAAAAATCGACGAGATATGGAGTTTTTATGATAAAACAAAGTTTTATGAATACTTACCTGGCAGTTATATATACATAGCTAATTATCTCTATTTCGGCAGAATTTTTCTAAACTAGGCAACCGCCTTGTGGTGGTTGGGTGGTAACACCCGTTAAAGGGTGGTAGGAGGAATCATTCCCGTTTTCTGTTCTTCAGTTCATCTATGCCCGACCTGTCTCCTGAGGGGAGGTGGGTGGGCCTTCGAATGTATATATAACTGCCAGGTAAGTATTCATAAAACTTTGTTTTATCATAAAAACTCCATTTTTATGAATAGAACTTACCTGGCAGTTATATATACATAGCTGATTAACACACTTGAAGGAGGGTGATAGACAGTAAACATCGTTGGGGAAACAACCAAAAAAGCTGTAGGATAAATAAACACCTTGATTCCTTACCTGCTAAGGTAGCTGACTTCAAAGGTTCCTGCCTCTTGAGTCGCTTTCCCTTAGGAGTGTCAGCCAGGATGTGACCTGCAGTGCTGAAAACACTCAATCGAGTCTGTCAACGGGGTGAGACCAACAATCTGACTAGACTTCAGGACTACCTATTGCCCAAAATAAAAAACCGCAAATTTACCAAACCAACCACCTAACATTTGCAAAGTAGATAAAAATTATCTAACTAGACTGAGGTGACTGTACACAAGTCGAAGTCCTCAGACAACCAATAAAAAATACACCAACCTATGCACAAGTAAACAAAACTAAGGTTGAGGGGAGGTAGTAACTCCTTTGCCTAATACAGAAGCCGTAGCTACGTATGGTCCCAAGGTATAACATTTCTCATAATCCGCCCTCACCTCTCTGAGGTAATGAGAGGCGAACACAGAGTTGCTCCTCCAGAATGTCGCATCCATAATTTGACGGAGCGACATGTTCTTGCGGTAAGGAAGCGAGGTCGCAATGGCCCTCACTTCGTGAGCTTGCACTTTTAAACATCCGAAGTGTTCCTCCTCACACAAGAGATGCGCTCCTCTTATCACTTCCCTCAGGAAAAAGAACAAAGCGTTCTTGGAAAGGGGCTTTTGAGGATCTTTCACAGAACACCACAGGGAGCTAGAAGAGCCTCTCACACTTTTCGTGCGAGACAAGTAGGTCTTGAGGGCTCGTACTGGACAGAGCAGCCTCTCTTGCTCTTGACCCACTAGGTTGGTCAAGTTAGGAACCTCAAAGGTCCTCGGCCAGGGCTTAGAAGGGTTCTCGTTCTTAGCGAGAAAGTCTAATCTCAAGGCACAAACTGCCCCATTCAGATTGAAGCCTACCTGTTTTTCAATTGCATGGACTTCACTAACTCTTTTAGCTGTTGCTAAGGCCAAAAGAAAGAGGGTCTTCTTGGTAACCTCCCTAAGGGGAGCCTGTGAGATGGGCTCAAATCTCTTGGTGCACGGAAATTTAAGAACCACATCAAGGTTCCAAGAAGGGGGCTTTAACTGGGTCTGCTTGGTCGTCTCAAAAGACTTCAAGAGGTCATGTAAGTCCTTATCGCGAGACAAGTCCAAGCCTCTATGCCGACAGACGGAAGAGAGCATACTTTTGTACCCCTTGATAGTGGACACAGCTAGCTTAGCGTCCTGCCTGAGGTACAACAAGAAATCCGCAATCGGGCTCACAGAGGTAGTGGATGAGGAAATCTTGTGCTTCCTACACCAAGCCCTAAAAGTCTCCCACTTGGACTGGTAGACCCTCTGCGAAGAGACCCTCCTCGCTCTGGCAATAGCTTTCGCAGCTTGCGCTGAAAAGCCTCTCGATCTGACGAGCTTCTCGATAGTCTGAAGGCAGTCAGATTGAGAGCGAGGGGGTTTTGATGATATCTCTCGAAATGGGGTTGTCTGAGCAGATTTGGACTTGCAGGGAGGCTTCTTGGAAAGTCCATTAACAAGTCCACCACCTCCGTGAACCATTCCCTCGTCGGCCAGAACGGAGCTATCAGGATCATCCGTCCCGAATCGAGGAGGGCGAACTTCCTGACTACCAGATTGATGATCTTGAACGGGGGAAAAGCATAATTGTCCATCCCCGTCCAATCCATCAAAAAGGCGTCTACTGCTATTGCCTCCCTGTCCGGAACTAGGGAGCAATAGATGGGGATCCTCTTGGATAAGTTGGAGGCGAAAAGATCGATGAGGGGTCTCCCCCACAGCCTCCAGAGACTCTGACAGACCTGTTGGTTGAGGGTCCATTCTGTGGGAAGGACCTGCCCTTTCCTGCTGAGCATGTCCGCCCTCACATTCTTCTGTCCCTGAACAAACCTCGTTAGCAGGTTTACCCTGTTCTCCTTCGCCCAAAGAAGGAGCTCTCTTGCTGTCTCGAACAGAGACAGAGAGTGAGTCCCTCCTTGCTTCCTGATGTAAGCAAGAGCTGTGGTGTTGTCTGAGTTGACCTCCACAATCTTCCCAGACACCAAGTCCTTGAAGGCCTTTAGCCCCAGAAAAATGGCCATCAGCTCCTTGTTGTTGATGTGCCATCCCAGCTGAATTCCTTCCCAATAGCCTGAGACCTCCTTGCTTCCTAGTGTTGCCCCCCAGCCTGACTCTGATGCGTCTGAAAACAACACTAGGTCTGGGTTCTTCTTGTGTAAGGAGATCCCTTCCCCTAACAAGGTTGGGTCCAGCCACCACTTCAGAAGAGACTTGACTTCTATTGGAATGGGGAAGGAAAAGGAGTCTTCCTGCATCTTTCTGTTCCACGTCTTCGAAAGAAAGTGCTGAAGAGGCCTTAGGTGGAGTCTCCCCAGAGAGACAAACTGTTCGAGGGAGGATAGAGTCCCCAGCAAACTCATCCACTCCTTCGCTGTGCATCTCTTCTTGTCCAGGAAAGTTCTGACTTTTACGAGACACTTGGTCTGTCTTTCCTGAGAGGGAGAAGCCCGAAAAAGAACTGAATTCAGAACTATCCCCAAATAGAGAATAGTCTGATTCGGTCTGGTCTGAGACTTCTCCCTGTTGATGACCAGGCCTAGATCTTGAGCCATCATAAAAGTCTTCCGTAAATCCTCCAGACATTTCTCCCTCGATCGTGAACGAATCAGCCAATCGTCCAGATAGAAGGATATCCTTATCCCCTCCTGATGCAGCCAACCTGACACATTCGCCATTACCCTGGTGAAGACTTGAGGAGCCGTGCTGAGACCGAAGCAAAGAGCCCTGAATTGGAAGCACTTGCCCTGCATTACAAATCTCAGGTACTTCCTCGAAGTCGGATGGATGGGGACATGGAAATATGCGTCCTGCAAGTCGAGGGACACCATCCAGTCCCCTGGACGTACTGACACCAGCACCGACTGAGTCGTCTCCATGGAGAACTTTGTCTTCTCCACAAATACGTTGAGCGCGCTGACATCCAGGACGGGTCTCCATCCGCCCGAGTTCTTGGGGACCAGAAACAGGCGATTGTAAAAGCCTGGGGAGGATAGATCCCGAACCGGTTCTATCGCCCCCTTGTCTAGCATTTGGTCGACAAGGTCTACTAGGGCCTTCTGTTTCCCCGGATCTGAGTACCGGGCTACTAAGGCCAGCGGAGCATCTGCGAGAGGAGGTTTTTTTCAGAAAGGGGATCTTGTAGCCTTCCTTGATGACTGAGCGGGACCAGGTGTCCGCCCCTCTCCTCTTCCAAGACTGCCAAAAACCTGACAGTCTTGCGCCTACTGTCTGGAGGAGACGAACTTCATTTTCTGGAGCGAGGTCTGAAAGAACCCCTGGTAGATCTTGGTCCTGATTCTTGCCTTCTCCCTCTAAAATCTGGTCTTGAAGTAGTCCTGCCCCGAAAGGGCTGCTGGAATCTCCTTTCCTCCCGTGTCAAAGAAGAAGGAGGGGCTGCTAAGGGCTTACGAGCAGAACGAGATAAAAGGTCTTGGGTGGCTTTTTGGGGCAGAGAAAGCGTAATGTCATTAACCAGGGACTCGGGAAAAAGATGTTGAGAGAGGGGGGCGTAAAGAAGCTCAGACTTTTGTGCATTGGTAACAGACCTAGAAGCAAAAGAGCAAAGCAGAGCTCTCTTCTTTAGGACCCCAGCTGAGAACAGAGCAGCCAACTCATTTGCCCCATCTCTGAGGGCCTTATCCATACAGAACATGATACTGGTAAGGTCCCTAGATCCTTCTATCTGTTCAGTTTTCCTTGCGAGAGTCCCAAGCGACCAGTCTAGGAAACTAAAAACCTCAAAGGCTCTAAAAATACCTTTGACGAGATGATCCAGCTCCGACATCGACCACATGACTTTGGCTGAGTTGAGAGCATGCCTTCTAGAAGAGTCCACTAAACCAGAGAAGTCACCCTTGGAGGAGGAAGGCACTCCCAGACCCAAAGGTTCTCCAGTTAAATACCACATACCCGCTCTTGAAGCAAGACGAGCTGGTGGAAAAGAGAAGGAAGTCTTAACTGTTGGTCTCCGCTCCATCATCCAGTCATCAATCTTCGTGAGAGCCTTCTTTGCGGAGATAGACAGCTTCATCTTGATGAAGGCCGACTGTTTCTTGGCCTTCTTTCTGTTAAATTGGGACTGAGGAGATTGAGGGGCAGCAGGTTGGAATTCCTCTCCAAAAAGTTCAAGAAGGGAGCGAGAGAGAACTTTGTAATCTCCCACAGCGTCGGCAGGATTATCATCGTCATCAGAAACATCCTCGAGGTCCTGATCCACATCTGCAATATCCTTCGAAAGAGAAGAAGGATCCTTAGAACCCGACAAGGGCAAATCAAAGGCATCATCCTGCAAAAGACTGGTTGCATCCTGGAGTCCCGCGCTAGAAGAATCCTTGGGACGAGAGGCAGTATCGTCCCGAAGAGGCAGGGTGGTATCGCCCTGGGACAGAGAACGAGAGGCAGAGTCGTTCTGACATCGAGAGCGAGAGGCGGTATCGTCGTGGCGTCGTGAACGAGAGGCGGTATCGTCGTGGCGTCGAGAACTAGGGTCGGTATCGTCGTGGCGTCGTGAACGAGAGGAGGTATCGTCGTGGCGAAGCGAACGAGAGGAGGTATCGTCGTGGCGAAGCGAACGAGAGGAGGTATCGTGCTGGTAACGTGAACGGGAGGCGGTATCGTCTTGGCATCGAGAACGAGAAGCAGCATCGTTCGATAAGGTATCGTCCCGGTATCGAGAACGAGAAAACGTATCGCCCTGGTATCGCGAAGAAGTATCGCCTGGCGAAAGCACACATTCCTCATCCCGGCGTAGAGAGGGAGAAGTTTTCTTTAAAGAAGAACTCTGTTCTCTCTTAGAAGCAGACTTCTTAATCGGTAACGAGTCGTCTTTACGTCTGTCAGACTGGGCGTGAGGGCGGCTAAAGGCTTGCACTAAAGTCAAAAGTTGTTCCTGCATGACAGACATAAAGGATTTAGCAACATCAGCTGGGTCTTGCGGCCCCGAAGGGGGGGGGGGGGCTGACGAATAACACTCGTAGAAGGGGGAGGATCTTCGGCAGTAGGCTTCGCCCTTTTCACAGGCACGGAGTCGAAATCATCCTCCGACGGACAAGGTTCATAACTGCTAGAACCGGGAGAGAAAGAACGAGACCGTTCGTCGCGGTTCCATCTCCTCTTAGTAGGTCTTGAAGCTTCAAACTTCCATTTACGTCTGGACGAATTCGGAGAAGAAAACAACACATCCGACACGTCTTTCCCGTGACGGTCAAGAGCAGCCTGGGAATCGACAACAGGACTGTCTGAGGCGACGGCTGACCGAGGGTACGTACCTCTCACCCCCTTTCGGTCATCGACGTACCTTCTCCCTTGGTCCTGGGAGCTTGGCCTAGAGGTATGACAGATTCGAATAGTCGCCACCTCCACTGCACTAACACAAGCACCAGGCTAGCGTACCGAGGGTCATCCGTAGATACGGAACCTGTAGGAGGTGCAGGAGTTACTACCTCAAGGGAAGGATCAACTTCCAAAGAGGAATCAATAATAGGATCAATAGATAAATCTACGCTAAGTTCGTCTTCCTTACCACTAACAGACTTAGACTTAGACCTAGAAGCTCTCCTAACTCTATCGAGCTCTAGCTTACGCACATAGCGCTTCATAATTAACCAATCTTTCTCATCCAAAACCTTACATTCCCCGCACCTATTATCAAGGGCACAAACAAAACCCCTACAATTAGAACAAACGGTGTGAGGGTCTACCGCCATTTTCGGTAGTCTCACCTTACATTCCTCATTCGCACAGATACGGTAATGACTCTTTTCACTCATAATGAAAAACAGCAAAAAAGCTAAGAGAAAACAAAATACAACGATCGCCAAAACCTCAAATCAGAGTACTTCACCAAAAAAGCAGACTGGTACACCGAGCAGGGAAAGCGAAGAAAAACTCTTAATGACGGACCAACGTGTTGTCGATCCGGCCGGCAGAGATGAACTGAAGAACAGAAAACGGGAATGATT
>NC_090749.1:69192162-69207162 GCF_036898095.1 Palaemon carinicauda
TATGGGCATATGGATATTTAAGGGAATGAATCCCTAAGGTTTGCTATAGATTACATCATAAGTTCTCTCTCTCTCTCTCTCTCTCTCTCTCTCTCTCTCTCTCTCTCTCTCTCTCTCTCTCTCTCTCTCTCTCTCAACCGTAAATCCTAAGCCTGTCACATTAAAGTGCAATAAATGCTTACCAGCACTATAATACGGACATCTGCTGCTATGAGTACCTATTCGTACCCGTAAGTATGTCACGAGTAATATAGGATGGAAACAATATCATATGTATCTACTATGAGTTTGGAAGATGCATACATAAACGTGATTTAGATTTTATCATATCTACATTATATACATACACACGCATATATATATATATATATATATATATATATATATATATATATATATATATATATATACATACAGTATATATATATACCTATATTTCTTTCCTATCACACTGACCGGCATTATTATTCTTATGATTAATCGGTTTCTCCCCGCCCCTTAATTAGATGGAGAGAAGGTTGTCAGACCCGGTTGAAAAGGAGGAGGGTAGCAAGAATTGAATCCATGCATACATATCTATATAGATTATTAACCGTCATTTTTGGTCTTATAGACACAAAAGGTTTTCTAATATATTTTTTCTGGTACAAAGCTGAAATCTCGAACCCACTCTTTTCCCGTTTTGCGCTTCACTTCAGTCGACTGTTTATGTCTCACTATGTCAACCCTGGAGCTCTCTCTCTCTCTCTCTCTCTCTCTCTCTCTCTCTCTCCTCTCTCTCTCTCTCTCTCTCTCTCTCTGAAAAAAAGCAAAACCGGGGAAGCACCTAACAATAAAATGAAGAAACCCCCTCCTCATGGGGGGGGGGGTAGGGGAAGGGGTCTTTTGATATTATTAACACAAAGACGGTTATCACCGGGGACCCTTTTCTTAGCTGGGAGGACGAGAGGGAATGGCAGGGGCATATAAAAGAGGATATTAAGGTAGGATAATGCCAAATGATATACCGAACAGAAGGGATATTACTTTTCTTTCCCTCGCCTCGGTATGTGTGGCTTATATCTTCAGAGAAAGACTTACGGGCGAGAAAAAAAAAATGTTTTTTTTCTCTGGTCGGGACATTTCTTGTGGAGAACAGCTCTTTATTCTGAAGAGATGTCGATAGTGACGGGGATTACCTTTATCACTATGTGATTAATACAACAACTACGACAAGAACAACAACAACAAATGCAGCCGTTTCTAGTCTACTGCAGGACAATGGCTCCCGACTCATGTCTGGGGTTTGGCCAATTTTCATCACCCCATTATTTAACGGCAGATTGGTGATAGTGGGAGATTTTTGTATGATCTCTCATAGGATACAAACCTAGTGTCACAATGTGTTCATATATATATATATATATATATATATATATATATATATATATATATATATATATATATATATATACTGTATATATATATATATATATATATATATATATATATATATATATATATATATATATATATATATATATATATATGGACAACAGTGCACCCGTTTCTAATCCGCTGGAAGACAAAGGCCCAGAATAACATCTGGGGTTTGACCACTACGAATTGGTGACGGTGGGGGATTTTTTGTCTGATTGCTGAGAGCCAAACTAGTTGGAAAAAGGAGACTGAGACAAAACAGGGAGATTAGCAATATATATAAAAGTTATTGAGTAATAACAATATCTTAAACTAAAAAAGTAAGAACACGAGCAACAATTATGGTTTTGAAAATTAAGAAATAAGATAAAGATATAGAAAGAGCCAAGAAAGGGGAAACCTTTCAAGATATTATTATTATTACTATCAGCTATTATCATAACAATTACTATTAACTTCCCATTAAAATAAAGGCAATATTTAAGTAACTCTGCAATTGCATCATGTCATTTGGTTCAACGATATTTTCTTGTTTTTTTATTTTTCTATTTTTTTTTTCTTTTTTTTTTGTGTGAAGGATAAACAAGGAGTTTATTTTTCAGGCAATGTAGAAAACATATAAGTAAACAATATTATATAAATATTCACTCTTTTCATGCAGCAAGGATACTATTATTACCTTCGCCAAATTCGAAGTATAAGTATAAATATAAGTACGTATTGGAGTTAAGAATAAAAAAAGACTGCTTGTTTTTTGTTAGGTGAACAACATTACGCAAAATCTACGAAACCAATTTCAACGAAACTTGGAAGACAAGTCAGGTATGACCCTAGGAAAAATCCATCAGATTTTGAAGAAAATACATCGAAGTACAAGTTCGCAGAGGTGAAGGTATACTCTCAACCGAGTGCCCCTCTAATTATTGTTGTTATCAACATTACTCTCTCTGTTAACAATGTTAAAATATTTATACTGCTTTCATGAGAAGAGAAAAGTTATTTCTGTCTAGAAAAAAAAAATATGATAAAAAATCGATAAATTATTGTTGACTTTTGCTTGATGTGTATGACATAAATCAGAGCAAGGAGAGACTCATCGAGTTTATGAGTTCTACTTGATCTTTGTAGCCTATTGGATACGTCCCTGTCTAGCGATCTGCTGGACTGGGGTGGGGCCCGCTCATTTTCTATAGTTTCTTTTAGCGCCTGCAACCTCACCATTCCTCTGAGCCAATTACGTGGGGTTTGGAGGAGTCTATAAATCTACCTGCTGAGTCATCAGCAGCCATTGTCTGGATCTCCCAGGTTTTATCTTAGGTGGAGACTGGAGACGGGGTTTGGACGCTGAACATATGTATATAGTATATGGTCAGTCTCCAAGGCATTGTCACTGTCCCTTACCTCTGCCATTCATGAGTGACTTTTAAACCTTTAAACCTTTAAGTATAAGCCCCATTTTTTTCTATTTCTGATGTCTTTATTTTATGCAAGTTATCTTCCGAGGACACTTACTTTTTTGAAGGTGGGTTGGCAAAAGGTATTCTTATTGCCCATGAGGCAAGTAATCATCTGTCCCCTAGAACGCAATTTGGCTTTTGCAAGGCCCTTACACTGTTAAAAATTTGCCGTAAAAAACGGTTAAAATCATGGATTAAATGTTGCAAGGCATTTACAGTTTTTAAAATAGGATATATTGACGTAAAGGAGTGATATTACGGTCAATAACCCGTAAAAGATGATACCAAAGAAGGGTAAAATTACTGTCACCTGTATTTTACTGAAATACAGCTCAAAACCGTAAATTTCTACAGAGAATTTCCGAATAGAATATAGATTTTAGTTATGATGTGCAAAGCTGTACTGCTGTAGTAAGAACCACCCATACTAGGTTGGTATGTTGTCTGCGATCAAACAAAAGTCTCCCACCATCACTCATCCAACTTGGGCAAATCCCAGACATGAATAAGAACGTGACAAAGGTCTTTGTTCTACAGTGGACTAGAAACGGCTGCATTTTTTATTGTTATTCATTTGAAAGGGTTCGTCTTTAGTGCTGCGCTGTTTATCATTCTAGAAACCTGCTCCTCTTTAAGGGCAAAGACTAGCGAATAATACTTCCTGTTTTTCTGGGTCACCACTAAACTGTTCGAGGAACGCCTTTAAAGTACGCCTCGAACCTGCAGCGAAGGTAATTTGGCCATCCAAGGCGATAGTCACTGATCGTTATTAGTTTTACTCATATTCATTATCAGTCCTATATTCTCTAGCTCAGTGGTTTTCAACCTTCTTAACTTCATTCATAGCCTTCATGATATCTCAATCTCCTTGTGGCCCTCTAAACTTTTTTTTGTAACTAGTGTACTCTACCCGTCAAAAATGACGGATAAATGTTTAGGATTTATATGCACAAATATGCCAAGCAGACCTTTCTCTCCCTAGGGTATGACTACTTCCCTTCGCCCACCCCAGGGGACGAGATTGCTGGCGTGATCAGATACACACACACACACACACACACATATATATATATATATATATATATATATATATATATATATATATATATATATATATATATATATATAGGTATGTATATATACATATATACATATATATATATATATATATATATATATATATATATATATATATATATATATATATTTATATATATATATATATATATATATATATATATATATATATATCAGCTATTGATTTATTCCGTGGAAAGCGGAGTTTCAATATGAATAATAGTACCAGGGTTATGATATACATCTTTATTGCTTAGCTTTCGGAAAATCTATTTCCATCATCAGAGCCTAAAATAGGATACAATGTATAAGTTAAAACATAGTAGGATGAATATTTAAAACAGAAAATTCAAAATGAACATACAAAAACTTTATGAAATAAAAATAATAAATTAACATAAAACTATAAAATCAATCTAAATATAAAATAAAAGATCAAAGCGCTAGCGCTATAAACTCACATGAAATAAAATTAAACACAATTTAATTCGTACGTTGCCCGGCCCAGGTTTGGTTTTAGTTTGTGCTGGAATATTGCCTCCATTATTATTAAGTCGAGGTTACTCTGGGAAGTGGTTAAGATGGAAAAATTCCCCTTGGTCATAGGGTGGTCCTCACTTACGGAATGGTCTCTGATGGCTGAATGGGGTGGTTTTGCCATATAATTACCCGTTCTAGGTGAGCGATCGAAGTGCTCAGATAATCCTGCACGGTAATGTCTTTCACTTTTTCCAATATACGATGCATTACAGCGATCACACTTATATTTATATATGACACCCGAACAAAGATCATCTGAGACCCGGTCTTTAAATTGGAAAAATTTGCTAATAGCATTTGATGGGGAAAACACGATCTTCAATGATACCTGAGGATAAAATTCACGCACAATTCTACTGCAAAGATATCGTATTTTAAAACTGTGGGACCCCAGATATGGAATAGAAAAGAAGATATTTTTCCGAGGAGCAATTAGTTTCCTTTCACAAGGTGGTAGCGTGAGTTTGCTTAGTGTTTTCCCTATAGAAGTATCAGTAAAATTATACGGGAATCCATTGTTGTAAAGTAGTTTTTTAATATACGTCAGTTCCTTATGAATGTTGAGGTAATTAGAGCAAAGGTTATACGCTCTATAAGTGAGAGTACAGATAAGATTTCTCTTATATTGTATAGGGATAAAAGAGGAGAATTTAGTGCATAAGCCTGTGAACGTTGGTTTCCTGTAGACAGATGTGTTTAACCCATTACCAAATTTATGAATGTTGATGTCAAGGAAAGATATGTTACCATCCATTTCCACTTCACTAGTAAAATTTATATTTTGGTGTTTGGAATTCAAATAGTTTAAAAACAATTGGACATGACTTGGGCTACGAAATAACAAAAATGTGTCGTCGACATACCATCTATAAAAAAGAGGTTTAAAATCAGTAGGGCATTCATTTAACCAGATGTTTTCATAATAGGCAAGAAAGGCATTTGCGAGACTAGGTCCCATAGGGCTACCCATAGCACAACCATTAACCTGTACATAAAACTTTTTATCAAATAAAAACAAACAATCCTTAGCAGACAATCCCAACAGTTCCTTCATCTCCTTCCTTGTAAAGCCATTCACTTGTTCCTCGTCTCCAAACAACCCTTCCACGCAGATATCTATTGTCTCAGTCAAAGGAATATTAGTGAAAAGAGACTCCACGTCAAAGCTAGCCATTGTACATTTTCCCAAGTTTAAGTTTGAAATTTCTTTAGCAAATGAAAAAGAATCCTTCACTGTATATTCATTCACTGTTATTGGGGCTATTACCGGAACCAGAAATTTAGCTATATTATAATTGTGCGTCCCACAAGCAGACAAAATAGGTCTTAAAGGACAATTATTTTTATGAACCTTTGGCAGTCCGTACATAATTCCTGGCCTAGATCCTGAGCAGTATAGAGATTGGAAAGTTCCGTTTTCAATGACACCATTATTCTTTAATATCCTTAGGAACCTGTTAACCTTATCTTCATATTTCAGAAGATACGAAAAAGTATCAGATGTTAACGGAGCAAATTTTGACCTGTCATTTAAAATGTCCACCATCTTCCCAACATAAGTATTTTTATCCAATAGTACAACACCATTACCCTTGTCAGGTCTAGTTATTACAAGATCATCGTTATTTGACAAGTTCTTAAGAATTCCAGTAGTTTCCTTGTCTGAATATTTGTTATTGTTGAATGGATTAAAAGAATAAAATGACCAGTTAGCCAAATACCCTAGTGACTGCTTAAAATACCCGATTCCCTTACTCAATGGATCATAAAAATCTAAAGTAGAAATGGTTTTGTAAAATTTTTCGAACTGTAAAAAGTGCTGAACATAGTTTAAACGTCGAGGGGGGGAAAACAAACTTTAAGCCCTTGGCAAGAGCAGATTTTTGAATATCTGTTAATACCACCTTAGAAAAATTAAATATCACCTTATCACTAGACACATTACAATCATCTACATACCCCAAGTTTTTTAGCTTCCTTTGTTGGATATGCGTTACATGTTGAATTGACTTACAATTGTTAGTTTCAATAAGATTACTTAAATGTATAAAATCAAGATAAGACAATTTGGATTTTAACAGTTGTTGCTGGTTTTGGAGGGATTCCTGACAGACAGTAATACTTCTTTGCTTTGCTCGAATCTCACAAGATAAAAAATGTTTTTGACAATTTCTATAACTACGGGTGCGTTGAAGATTTCTATTAGACAACTTAAAACGCAGAAAATTAGGAACAAGGTCTTGGGCGTGGCAACAATTCAGAAAATGAAGATCACTTGAAAGTTTCTTGGGTTTGTAGTCTTGGCGCTCTGTACTTCGATAAAGAGAACGCAATGGTCGTCCATATCGTTGCGTAATCACATCAGCTATTGATTTATTCCGTGGAAAGCGGAGTTTCAATATGAATAATAGTACCAGGGTTATGATATACATCTTTATTGCTTAGCTTTCGGAAAATCTATTTCCATCATCAGAGCCTAAAATAGGATACAATGTATAAGTTAAAACATAGTAGGATGAATATTTAAAACAGAAAATTCAAAATGAACATACAAAAACTTTATGAAATAAAAATAATAAATCAACATAAAACTATAAAATCAATCTAAATACAAAATAAAAGATCAAAGCGCCAGCGCTATAAACTCACATGAAATAAAATTAAACACAATTTAATTCGTACGTTGCCCGGCCCAGGTTTTAACTTATACATTGTATCCTATTTTAGGCTCTGATGATGGAAATAGATCTTCCGAAAGCTAAGCAATAAAGATGTATATAATAACCCTGGTACTATTATTCATATATATATATATATATATATATATATATATATATATATATATATATATATATATATATATATATATATATATATATATATATATACACCGACAATTGCTCTTTACTATATAAAGAGGATTCAATATTCCGAAATTAAAATCAGAAGTAAAAAGGATGTAACTAATATATACATACAATTTTGATCAAGAAAACACCTTTGCTTTATAAGAACTAAATTTAAACTTGTTACAAACCTGACATGAAATTTGAATTTACTTTGGAGAAAGTTCAATCAATCTCTGCCCACTCCAATAAATGTTAGTTAAAATAATATGAGTAGACCTACCCTCAACAGGTCAGAGATGATAAGGATGTCTATAGAAACAGACGCCAACACGAACTTAAAATGGACGGCTGGAATGTATTCTCAGACGCCTACGGAGAGATGAAAGACTTGAAGCTTCAAACGTCGAATGCTTGAAGGCAGAATTTGTGGTCTGAGGCTGTCAATAACTTTAAAGTTTTCCCTGAAAAGGAAGGTAATGTCACCAGGGTACAACATATGAAGAGAATACTCGGGAGCGTTTGAATGCAGAGATCGTTGAGCATAGAAAAGAGCATTGTAAAGAGTTGACGAAAGTAGAGAGAAGGCTGAAGATCGAGAAGAACGCGAACTTCAGAACTGGAGTCTGGGAAAAACTGACTGAAATGTTTAAAAGCGTTTGTGATTTAAAAAACCTACTGAAAGAATATACTCTTCATAAGTAGCGTTTTATTAAAGCGTCTTAAGGAAGCTATATGCAATCTTTACCTATCACAGTGTTCTTTTTTAAAAAATATATAAAGAAAAAGTAGACGATCCATTATCATTAACGTCTTCTGCATCCGACACAACGTCCTGAAGAAATCATTCATCCGGCTTCATCCCAGAGATGAACCTTATGCCGTTTCTTAAAGCAATTAAAAAAGATTCAGGGACACTTACATAGACATAAATAATGTTATAATCATCATAACAGGAAATCATTGGAAACAATAACTTGGAGCAATTATAAAGAAGTGTTATCAGTTTACTGTAATACTTAAAATATAATACTAGGTGTATAGTGCTGTACGTAAATCGTATAGTACAGTACAGAATTGTAGAGTACATACATTAATACCAAAAGGTTACAGAATTAGTTTCCTATGAACTGTACCTGTGTGGTTTGCTGAACTATGTACTTAACAGAGTGTAGAGTGCAAGTACCTGTCTTTTAATAGTGTTAGGGTTCTTGAAATAATAATAATAATAATAATAATAATAATAATAATAATAATAATAATAATAATAATTATAATAATAATAATACGCAACATTGCAAAATGCAAATTTTGGCAGCTGAAGTTGATTTCTAACAAAGGGAAATCGTTGCATTGTCATTATTCCTTATTGTCAATATATATATATATATATATATATATATATATATATATATATATATATATATATATATATATTATATATATATATATATATACGTGTGTGTGTGTGTGTGTGTATATATTCAAAAAATTTTTGGACATCAGTTTTGAGAAATTAATTCATTTTTTTATGTTTTGAATATATCAGGTTATTAGAAACCTCTATGCTTAACAATTAACCGGACTGGAGTTCGAGTACCGCTCAAGCTCGATGGTTTTTGTAGAATCTGCAAACTCACCCTCCTTGTGAGCTACGGATGGGGCCTTGAGAGGAGAGCCTGTAGGTCTACTTGCTGAGTTATCAGCAGCCATTGCCTGGCCCGCCTTGGTCTAGTATAGGTGAAGAGGGGACTTGGGTGCTGATCATATTTATATATGGTCAACCTCTAGAGTCTAGAGCATCACCACTTGTCTTTGGCCTCTGTCATTCATGAGCAGCATTTAAACTATTAAAACTGACTCTGAACTTAAATTTCAGAACGAAAAATACAATTCCATTACATCCCTTACCTACGGTCCTTCAATTAGCTATTTTTCTTTTTTTTTTTCATTTCTAAAATATTTTTCATAATACAAGTATTATTATTATTATTATTATTATTATTAGCTGAGCTACAGCCCCATTTGGAAAAGTAGGATGCTATAAGCCCAAGTGCTCTAACAAGGAAAAATAGCCCAGTGAAGAAAGGAAAAAGGGAAATCAATAAACTCCAAGAGAAGTAATGAACAATTAAATGATAATATTTCAATAACATAAACAAAATTAAATTAGATCAATCATATATAAACTATAAAAAGAAAGATAGAAGAGTTTGTCCAAGTGTACCCTCAAGTAAGAAAACTCTAACACAAGGCAATAGAAGACCGAGGCTATGGCCCTACCCAAGACTAGAGAACAATGGTTTAATTCTAGAGTGTCCTTCTCTTGCGTATACAGCTTCCAGGGCTAAACCATCTACGACACATTACTAGATATCCACTGGATTCTAACAGTCATGCCTTTTCTGCCATTAGGCCTAATGTTACACAGTATTCCAGCAGAATTTACCAGTTGAAGCAGTCCACTATTATCCATGTTTCATAGTTTATTTGTTGAAAATTTATCTCATATTGCTATTTACCATGTTTTTATTATTTTAATTGGTTTCTTCTTTAATTCTTCATTTCTTTCTCTCACAAGGCTACTTTACACCATCATGCTTTTCCAACTAGGGTTGCACCTGGCTTGTAAAAACAATAATAATAATAATAGAAATATTGATAATAACACTGTTATTTGCATTCTTTAAAAACAATTGTCTTCATCTTCTCAATAAGAAGACGTCAATAAAACAATCAGAATGTAATTTCCCATAAACCCTGAGTTCAATTTTTCTATACCTTCGTCTTTAGTCTTTCCCAGCTTTGCCTCCTTCGAAAATGGGAGTCCTTTCCCGTAGAGTTTTCTTTTGCCTGTTCTAAATATACCGTACAGTTGGATCTTTACCAGAGGATCGATACACAGCGATAAAATGCGAATTCGTCGAAGGCTTCACAATGTGATGGAAAGAGAGAGAGAGAGAGAGAGAGAGAGAGAGGAGAGAGAGAGAGAGAGAGAGAGAGAGAGAGAGAGAGATAATTACCACCAAAAACCATTACATTCTGTTTAAAAGTTTTCAAACACCATTTTACAACTACCAACACACACTCTCTCTCTCTCTCTCTCCTCTCTCTCTCTCTCTCTCTCTCTCTCTCTCTCTCTCTCTCTCTCTCTCTCTTTACACACGCACAGCCACACAGACAAATCCATCTATATATACCTATATCAACTACAACAACAACAAGAGCAACGACAATAAATGCAACCGCTTCTAGTCTAGTGTGGTATCAATACCCAAGACATGTCCTTATTCCTTATTCACGTTTGAGGTTTGATCAGATTAGTGATGGTGGGAATTGTTCATTCTTGCTATGTGTGTGTGTGTGTGTGAGTTTATATGTGTATGTACAACCTTTCACTCTCACATTATCCATATTCATCTGTTATCTGTTCTTCCTTTCTCTTCCCCTGTTCTTCACTTCCCACAACTCTTCTCTTCACATTGACCTAATACAACAACAAGAATTTTTTTTGTTCTTTAATAAAAAGTGGAACGGAAGAGATGTCACCCGAGACATCCTTCCCTGTCTATCATAGCTAAAGTGAGATAGTTTTCTAATTGGAGAGAGATAGAGAGACGTGATTTTTATTCTCTTATGGATAAGCCATCAGGGAATACTTCTTGATATACATATACATATATATATATATAATATATATATATATATATATATATATATATATATATATATATATAAATATATATATATATATTTATATATATATGTATGTATATATATATATATATATATATATATATATATATATAAAGAGAGAGAGAGAGAGAGAGGAGAGAGAGGAGAGAGAGAGAGAGAGAGAGAGAGAGAGAGAGAGAGAGAGGTGGAAGTGGCACTACAACCATATATATATATATATATATATATATATATATATATATATATATATATATATATATATATATATTTATATATATATATATATATAAATATATATATATATATATATATATATATATATATATGTATATATATATATAAATATATATATATATATATATATATATATATATATATATATATATATATATATATATATATATATGGTTGTAGTGCCACTTCCACCTCTCTCTCTCTCTCTCTCTCTCTCTCTCTCTCTCTCTCTCTCTCTCTCTCTCTCTCTCTCTCTCTCTCTCTCTCTCTCTCTCTCTATATATATATATATATATATATATATATATATATATATATATATATATATATATATAAATTTAAAGGTTTAAAGGTCGCTCATGAATGGCAGAGGCTAGGGACAGTGATATTGCCCTATCAAGCATGACAATGCTCTAGAGACTGACCATATGTACATATGATCATTGCCCTAACCCGTCTTCACCCAGGCTAGGAACAAGGAGGGCCAGGCAATGGCTGCTGATGACTCAGCAGATAGACTTATAGACTTCCCTAAACCCCACATCCTCCGGTCACAAGGATGGAGAGGCTGCAGTGACCAAAGGAACTAACGAGCTTGAGCAGGACTCGAACCCCAGTCTGGCGTTCCCCAGTCAGGGACGTTACCACACCTGCCACCACAATCGACGTTAAGGTATCCCAAAACACAATAATATAATGAATATCAAAATGACTATGAATAGTATTTTTTTCCATTACAAAACAATGAAAAATACAATGACGACGCTGGATCCCTCCTGAATCCTCTAACAATGCAAGAAACGTTACGATGAATTTTCCAATGCCGAACTACGTGAGAAACATCCTGAGGCCGATACTCGATCTTTGCGATCTCTCGTGGTTTTATAGACGATGTGAAAGATACAAAAGGAGTTTTACAATGAAGAAATTTTACAATGAAGAAACAGTCTCTCTCCTTAACTTTAAGGCCCAGCAAAAAAAAAAAAAAAAAAAAAAAAGATTATAATAAAAACTTAAATATTGGAATAGCAGGAATTTTACAATGTAGATGAAGGATTTTTATTAAAGTAAAGCAACATATTACTAAATTCTACAACGATACTTGCTTTGAATAAATCTACAAAAAATATCGCAATGTAGAAACACGATGTTGCCTAACAACAATGAAATAATAAACATTACACAAATAACATGATGAACAATACCGTGAAATCTGTGACCTAGTTGACTAAAGGAACCTCTTCCTCCTATATGATAAAGGGCGGATATATATATATATATATATATATATATATATATATATATATATATATATAATATATATATATATATATATATATAATATACAAAAATAACAACAACAAATGCCTGGCCAGTGTGGATTTGTCATGGTGGGATATTTTCGTCTGACCACTCACAGCAAACCAACCTAGTATAAGTGGCCATGATTAGTACCGCATTGCTGACCATGACGATACACGAACTCTTTCACCACCTTAAGATATCTTCACTTAGAAAAGAATATATATATATATATATATATATATATATATATATATATATATATATATATATATATATATATTTATATATATATATATTCAATCACGTTAACCTCCTGTCCTTGGGGTAGCAGGGAGAGGGAGTAGTCATACCCTGGTAAGATGGGGGTGTGTGTGTGTGCATATCTATCTAAATATTTAGCAGTGAATTTTTACGGTTCCCGTAAATTGGCATATTATAAAACTGCAATGAACTGAACAATGATAGATTAATGAGAGAATTTCACTCTATTTCATTACGCATTTAAAAATTTTGTATATTTCAAGAAGAAATATGACCACATTATAAAATTCAGTGTAACACCGATATAATAAATTGGATATTGCATCAATGACACACGACCCTAAACTTTAAAAAAAAACTGAAAAAGGCAACAATGAACTTTAAAATGCTACATAGAAGAGGCCTTCACACTATAACCCCCACTTTTTTTTGCTGCTGACGTCGGCAAGTTGCAAAACTACCGGGAGATGCCACTCCTTCTCTCCTAAACTTTCAAAATAAGTCTTGAAATAGGGTCCCACGATAGAGTGACTGCTTGCAAATGCTACAGAGTTTCGCTGTTTTATTCGTATTCTGTTTTTATTTGTGTTTATATAATCTTGCTCTTTATGTGTTCTGCGGTTGTTGTTTGTGTTTATAAAGGTAACGTTTTTCGTGTTTGTAAAAGTATCCTCTACTTTGTGTGCAGGTGTGTTTTCAGTATACACACGTTTAAGGTGATATTTTTACTGTTTGTAAATATATTCTCTGGTTTGTGTGCAGTTCCATAGCACAAGACATTTTTGTGCGTTTGTGTTTGTCAAGTTTGTTAAGGATACCTGTAAGATTATAATCCTCTTACATGTGCTTTTTCGGTATCGGTGTCCATCCATGTACTTGCGTGTACTTTTATCCCCAACAATGTAAGTCATAGATACCACGTTTCAATACGCTTTCTTTGGCTTTTGGCATAAACTAAAATAGTTAGTAGAATGCTATAGTTGCCCTTTGTGAATTGCAGAAATATTTTCATGCTCAATGACATTTCTATTTTATGAAGTTTTTGGAGGTTAGAGTTCGAGAATAGAGGACCTTTTGAAGGGCTGCATTTTTGAAAGAACAGAACTTTTTGGAGATATTTATTGAGTATGAGATCTTTTAAGAGACTGGGTTTTGGGAAGACTATACCCTATATCTAGGGATCTGAAAAGATGGGACCTTCTGGGATGTTGATTTTTTAGGAGACTAAGAAGCTGGAACTTTCTTTGGAGAACGGATTTTGGAAAGAAGAGACCTTCTTGGATATTAGATTAGGATAACTGCGACCTTTTAAGGGCCCTCCTACGATTTGGAATATCAAGAAGACAGTGACATTTTAGAGCTTCTTATTGCAAAGACGACCTTCATAGATAAATGATTTTTGGAAAGTCCAGGCCTTTTAAGTAGTGTTCCATATGTGCGGTTATATGTATTTTACAAACATTTGTTCAATGTTTTATCATGATTATATTTACTTTTGTTTTTAGTTATGTTTTTTTAATAATTTGATTAAATGATATTAGGATTTGTTCAAAACAGTGGTATCAATACTGAAATTATCATTACCCCTGTTGTATGTTATTGTCATATAATGGGGTGTATAAAAGTCATATATAAAGATGAATATAAAATGATAATAATAATAATAATGGAAATAATAATAATAATAATGGAAATAATAATTATAATAATGGAAATGATAATTATAATAATGGAAATAATAATTATAATAATGGAAATAATAATTATAATAATGGAGATGATGATGATGATGATGATGATGATGATGATGATGATGATGATGATGATGATGATGATAATAATGGAAATAATTATAACAACAACAGCAACAACAACAACAACAACAATAACAATAACAATAATAATAATAATAATAATAATAAGGGGTGATGAATAACTAGATAGAACACTACAGCTTAACACAGCATTTCTTTTCGTATCCACGGGATTCTTTTTATTCGAATTCACAATATTTCCTCCATTAGTTGTGCTTGTAAGGTAAAACTTGAAAGTTCAAAGTTAAATATAATTATTTTCCTTTTGAAAAGTTTATGTTTGGTAACTTGACGTTTAAAGTTAGAGGCATTATATTTGTTTTATATCTCGTGAACCTTTCCACTTTAAGT